>NC_090646.1:186354891-186429891 GCF_040937935.1 Hyperolius riggenbachi | reverse complement strand
CTGAGGCTGTACAGCTGGCTAGCGATGAGGAGCCTGAAAAGGTAGGTGGATTTAGGCCGCTTTACACATGTTAGATTATTGGTAAAGGTGTACTTGGTCTACTTTGGTATTAATCTATAGCTTTGCCATATGGATATCTATTTCTTGGATTACTTTGATGTATTATATCCCAGGCATGTTACATATATGTTGTGTTAGATTGGTAAAGGTGGTCATTATTGGCTGCCTGGGCTGCAGAGATTAATCTAGCCTGTGTACGTAGCTTATGCTAGGTATACAGCATACAATTTTCTGTTAGAGTTACCTGCCAGCTCGATTTTTTCCAACATGTCCGATCTGATTTTCGATCGTTTGTCCAATCTTTTTTTATTTATTTTTTTATCTTTTTTTAATCGGTTTTCATAGAACTGATGAAAATTGATAAAGAAAAAAAAAAGGATCAAAAAACGATCAGAAAAATTAAAAAAGAAACGATGGAAATTCAATCCGACATGTTGGAAATAATCGATCTGGCACGTAAATCTAACAGAAAATTGTATGCTGTATACCTAGCATTAAAGGGAACCAAAGGTGAGAGGGATATGGAGGCTGGCATGTTTTTTCCTTTTAAATAATGCAGATTGCCTGGCTGTCCTGTTGATCCTCTGCCTCGAAAACTTAAAGCCATAGACCCTGAGCAAGCATGCAGATCAGATGTCTATGACATATCTGCCAAAATTAGCTGCATGATTGTTTCAGGTGTGTGATTTAAGGTGCGTACACGCACTACGGCCGCCAACGACGGGTCCGTCAGACCCTCCCGCTAGGTGGACTTTAAGGCGACGGTAAACAGCCTTATCAGTCCGCCAACAGTGCATACACACGCGTTACTGTCGCCTGAAAGTCCGCCCAGCGGGAGGGTCTGACGGACCAGTCGTTGGCGGCCGTAGTGCGTGTGTACGCACCTTTAGACCCTACTGACCAGACACAATCAGCAGAACTGCCAGACTGCCAGGCAACTGGTATTGTTTGGCAGCTTCCATAGGTCTCACAGCTTGGGTACCTTTTAAGGCTTTAACACAGGCTGAAAGTAAAAGTAAACGAATGATTAACAATTGTGTCTACAGTCCTAATTCAAACTTTCCTAGAATCACATAGTTGTACTTTGATTTTAACGCTTAAAAATCTAGTTTTAAAGTTTTGACGATCTCAGATACATGGCAACAGTCTAACGTATAGTCCGTTCCCACACAGACAAATCTTGGACTATTGAAGTTTGTCTGTTCCCTGCAGTCAGACTTATGTTTCAGTCACACAGAAGATTAATGACCTCTAATTAGTCATCAGTGAGAGTTACACTGCAGTCTAGCTGCATAAAACTGGTCATTTAGAACCTTGGGGTCTTAACCAGTACAGCAAGAAATATAAAAAAGCAGCGCCATGGCATACTTCTAAAAGGGATTGGGACTGTACATACATGTCCTCATTCTAGTTGAGGTGCGATAAGGCAAGCTAAAGATAGGTTTTAGGAGTCAACCACCATGTTACATTTCATTTCAGGGTCACTTAAGGTGCGGTATCTCACTTTATTTCTTAACCATAATGGGTGCTAAGATTTTGATGTCACTGAAACAAGGGGAATTGTTCCCGACAGGGATACTGAAAGATGCAAGAACCCGACAAAGTTTTAAATCTGTTCACTCCATACAAAACGTAATCTGACTAGAGTTAATTTTTCACTATTTTAGATCCAGTTTTGCTGCCATCTTTCACAAATAGTCCATAATAAGTTTTACCATTATATTCTATTGCAGAATGGTGTATGCAATATAAAAGATGAACATATAAACATGCAGCGTACATAGATTCAATATACATTATACATACACCCATCTAATATGAAAAAGCACATTTCTAAAAACAGGCAAGCAAGGGAATAGTAAATGCTTTCAAGTGCTTCCTAATGGTCTAATGGATCAGTCTTTACAATTTCAACAGCAACTTCTCATACCTGACATAAAATCTATAGATATAAATCACATTAGTGGTCCATTCTTTACCGATTATCAATCTCTGTCTCTTTGTAGAACATTAGTGCTGCATTTGACCTTATAATATAAAATTAAAATTAAGCCCAGCAGTACTATGTATTTCAAAAAATTTTAAGAGAATCAAAATAGCCCTCCAAAGCAGTATATATAGCAATTTTGCCGTTTGTTGGTGAAATGCTAATAGTTCAAAGTCATACAAAACGACAAGAATGGATTGACAGAAGGAAAGCCTGCAGAATAACTACGGTACCTTAAAATTAATTTATTATTTCACACATCATATATAGTTATACATCGATCAAATACTTCTACCATGATATTAAAAAACTAAGAACAAATGTCACTACAGCCATATTTCATATGATCACTATTACTTACAAAAATTCCCCCAAGCCCCCAAAAGTGAAACTGGGCACAATATACGCATGGTTACTATAATTAACCTAACAAAGGGTCTTTAATGGTAAAGGGCAAGTTGAGTGCAGTAATGTATGGAAACGTTGGTAAACATGGAAGAAGTGAAGTTATTGTCTTCCCACTGTAAAGGAGCGTGCACGAGGGAGAGGGTAGGATGAAGTAGCGGGATGACTGCAGAGTGGTGGTGTGAGAGAGGAAATGTCAAGAGACTGCAGGAATCAATGCAGTGTAAATGATTAAGAGACAGACTGACCGTTTTCTTATCGTTTACATTCATTACACAAAGGATACAATTACTTGAGTCAGTCATTTTATGTAAATCTGAGTTCTATTTCCCAAATAGCGCTGTAACTCATATAGGAACATCTCTTCAGCAATGTTGAGCCTAAGAGTATTTTTACATTGTTGCACTGTGATGTGGAACAATCGCAGCGCAGCCAAAAAGTCACACTATACACTTGACATACAGTGCACTTCCGGGAGTCGCAGGGTAATGCACTGCAGCTTGTGCGTTACTTCTGAGCCGCCCAGAGCACTTCTGTTGCATCACAACATACTGCAGGGTGTCATGTCTCAGACTTAAACGGACAAAAAATAAGCTGCGGCAAGTGAGAGTACTGCAACAAGCCATGATGTGGTAAGGTTAAAAGAGGAATCAAAGAAATGTATGACGATATTATATTCGGCTAATACATCTTTTAACCTCCTTAGCGGTAATCCCTGAGTCAGGCTCGGGCCAAAAATCTGAAGCTCAGAGCGGTAACCCTGAGCTAGATCCATGGGTGGTATGTAATGTGCAGGGCTGCCACAGATCTATCTAGCGGTATACTTTTTAGGGTCTAAAAGCGTGTGAAAATCCGGAAATCTTAACGCCAGGGGCACACATGCTGTTCATCCAAGAGATGTTAGCTGTACACTTTTTTTGTACTTATCAGTTCATGACATCTCTTAAAACATTCCAATTTGGCAAAGGTTATATGCGATAAAGAGGATTCTGAAATTCTGAAGCTATAGAGAGCCCATTATACCCAAGTAGAGGTGGGCTAAATCCTCCACCTGAGCATCCTATGGTCTATTTCTAGTGACATTCTTTGTGTGTATAAATATTTGTCTGACAGGTTACACAAGTATTAACCCAGACCACACTCCCAGGTTTTAAGGTTACATCACACACAGAACATTAACAACATTTTTTGTACAGAAATAAAGGATTTTAGTGGAACTGCATGGTGGCCTAAAAGGAATTTTGTCGTGCAGAGTTGTTGAACAGATACAGTGTTCATTGTCTGCCATAGATATGGTACACAGGGAGTTAAGCTAAGAATTCACAGGTCAATGATGGCCCAACATAGAAAGCTGATCAATCTCAACTCGACCACAAACAAATACTGTTAGTAAAGGATTCCTATCACACTGCCTACTCAGTCATGTTTAGATTCCATAAACATTGGTGGAACTGAACCACTCACATACTGCTCAATGCAGGGCTGTGCTATGTGGTCATTCAAGCCTCACTACCCTGCCCACATGTGGAAATGTCCCATCACACCTTCAATCAACAAAACACCCCAAAGAGTCTGAAAGTAAATTGTTTGCATACAGTATGTTAAGGGGGGGGGGGGGGGGGGGGGGGGGGGACAGTTGTCTCACAAATTTATTTTTTTTAAGTGAATGAATCAGCAGAAAAGGATTCACGTATGTCTGTTTAGTAAATCCTCCCAGTTTGCAGGAGATTGTTCAAATAGCTTTTGTTTCTTTCTATACTAGCCTTGAGACCAGTACGCATGCTTCACTGCTACCCTGCATAGCAACAGAACACATCCTGGGCTGTAAAGCTGACTCCGTGATTGGGGCCCAATCTCAGAGGGATTGGGTCCTGAGCCCTCGGGTGATATTGTTGGACAGAGGCTGTACAGACAGTGACTCAGCTTTACAGCCGACGATGTGTTCTGTTGCTGTGCGGGGCATCAGAGGGCTGAGTGACTTCATGCAGTGTGCGGGGCGAGCAGAGCAAACAAAGGTATGAGCTGTCGCTTAGTAGAGGAGGTCTTTGTCGTCCACCTCAGCAGATTTTAATCTGCCATGAGTACGTGGCTTAAGAGTGATTTATCACTTTACTATAGAAATTAGACTAAGCCTTTCTAGGCCAGAGGCCAGTGCAAGAACTCTAATTACAGGCCTATGCAATATTTTATGTTTTTCCCTCAAGTCTAGTGTTAAGATAAAAGCAAGGATTTTAACACATGACAACATGGACAAATAAAAACAGTGTAAAGTTCCAAAGGTTGAAAATCATACAAACCGCTTGGGACAAACTGAAATATTTCCTAATCACACAAAAGCGTAATGTATTTCCACTGAGCATGGACTACTGATTTAATGATCTGAGGACATTAAAGCAGCAACGCCAGATAAATTAGTTGTAAATAATTCAGAAGGCAGTTAGACTGAATATACATTTACAGACCCCTTGTTTTGTGTCATTTATACTGCCTTGCCATAGAAGAAGAACTACTTCAATTACAAGGAGTCGTCCATACATGATATTTAGAGTATTAACTCGTTCCTTTAGGATACAGTTCTATGTAAGGCAGAATAAAAGCAAGAACTGCTTGTTAAGAAATAGTAAATGATTAATTTAACCCCAATTCGTACATAAACATGACTGGCAAAACAGGACCTGTATAAGCATTATAGTATAATGATTCATAAAGTCTAAAAACAAACTAAAAAAAAAAGTGAAAAAATGTGCATGAGCTAAAGCAGATACAATGTGCAGACACCAGAACTGAAGAAATACTTATTACCATATTACCAAAAAACATATCTTGCTGAGCTGCCAGGTTAACAGAATCTTCCAGCAAAATGAAGACGACATTGTCTACCTAGAACTATTTGTATGCTTGACCTCTGGTTTTCAAATTCTACCAAGGGAAATCCTACAAAAACGCTTGAATAAGCCCTAGAAAAATGAAAGCTTGAAGCCACAATAGCAAACAAAAGTCAGCCAATGACAATGTCTGTCAGGCATGCTCAGCTCTAAAGTGATGCTTCTGTCATTCTGTGCCTGCAAGTATTGATTTTTCTCTGTGAGGAGATAAAAAAAAAAGTAGAAGCCAATGAAATAGATATAGTATCATCCTCTCGATAATAGCCATCAAGGTTACCAGAGGCAGCACACTTATCAAACTATCTTTTCTATTTCTTCTTGTTTTAATGGACTGAATACAATGTGAAGTTTCAGTACTCTGCTATCTTGCTGCTCCCAAACAATGCTTTACGATTGAACTTCAGGCAAATACTGTACATATATAGTATATAAAAAGGGGAGTGGGAGATACATTCTTTTAATTCAACTATGCATTCAATAACGGTTGTTAAATTTAGTAGTCAGCATTTATACAGGAAGAGAAAAGGAGGGTGCTGTGCTGCGTTCCAGTGGAAAAGCTACTGTACTGTGTTACAAAGTTATGTCATATTAATTGAGGGATGGGCAGCTCTTCACTAACAGATCATCAGGCAAGTGCCTAAGCCCAGGCTGTGTTACTCTACTGGTCAGCACAGAAAAGTGAGTTTACAGAGCTGGTTATGATTGTGGTGCTATGTTACTAGGCTAAAATAATTATAGGACCGGTTGATAAATATTCCAACAGGCATTGTTTGCCAGGATAACATTAACAGGAAAACCCGTAGTACGTAGTGGCTGTAATAATAAATAAGCACTGGTGGCAAGGCTGCACACTAGGCATTTGATAGGTCACTGGCTACTGCAGGAGTGCAGTGATTGGCCTTAATGATGGAACCTGTCAAAAGACATTCCAGCGATGATGTTAAAAAAGGAGGCCATGCTCTTCTTACTTACTGGTACAGCTTTTAAAGGCAGACACTGGGCTTTGTATTCTGTACCGCACTGAAGAGTGTTCTGGGACTATACTTGCTGGTGAGTTCCACATCTGCCAGGGCATTACAATACACAGCGCTGTTAAAACTGCAGAGAAGGACTGTGCAAAGGGAGCAGTGGGCAGCATTGATTCAGCGATCTGATGGCTGAATCTGTACATGTGGGGGGACACTTGGGACTGGTCAGAAAGTAGTATTCGGATTAAAAGATGCACTGTCCCCCCCCCCCCCCTCTCCACACTCACACACTTTTAGGAGAGAAAGGGTGCGTCTTATAGTTTGAAAAATACTGCAATTGTAAGAATTAGCACAAATAAATGTGCTTGACTGCTAGGACAATCAGGTCAGACACGCTCTGACCTGATTGCTCTAACCATCAGGTACATTTGTATGGAACAGGAGAAGAGAGATGAACCTATAAAAAGTGTTGTCCTTTGTGTTTTTGTACTAATAAATTATCTTATCTAAAACTATTGGAGGTGAGCAAACAATTGCCTCTTTTTTAAGCCGCCTTTAATTATTGTATCTCTATCGGAGCGCCTCCATCAACCAGTTAATACAGCAAAATGTAGGCGACTCTACATTTGTGTCCCAGTTGGATTTTAATTCAACCTGGAAAACCCACTGGAGCAAAGTAGATCCTCAAAAACAATGTCTGGTTATATGGTTGCAGGGCTAAACAGTACAGTTTTATCACTTACCGTCAATGTGTTTTTATAACGGTCAATACAGGTATGCTTTAACTCATTTGGGATGGGAGCCTCTGGTCCCTTTAAGGCTCCTGACCGCCAGGAGGAAGCTTAGCTGTCACATGACAGCGGAGTTTACTTCCTCCAAGAGCAGCAATCTGTTTGGGACCACGGTAAGCCGTGGCTTAGAATCTACGGTGCATCAGAGTTAGAGAGCTACAGATGCGGCGTAGATTCTACTTACTGCAATCCCAAACCGGTTAGTTAAACATACACAGGAAGACGAGTTAAAATCTGCCCCGAGACAAAGGGAGACATTGCATCATGGTAACAAATAAATATTGTCAAAAGTAAGAAGAAAAAAAAACAAAATACTGCTATGCTTAAATGATTTAGCTTAAAAATGTATTCTGTTCTAGCGGTTAGTTTTTGCATTTCACAAGCGTGCTAGACACATGGAATGGATTAAAGCCGCTGGTTTAAGCAGGTCGGGGCTTTTGTAAAAGAAGTGCTTGTCACAGTAGCAGAGTGGAGAGGCTACTGGGACTTTGCGCAGCCATTCCGCTGAACAATTCACATCAATGAAAGTTATCTAAAAATGTGTACAAGCTACGTGTTTCTTTGATGAACTCTAACAAGACCATTTATGAAGGACAAAAAAGGCTGTCCAATTCTGAAATACTATTTTTATTTACTAAAGTTATGTGACAAACAGCCCAAAAAGATCTAATATTTTCAGTAAGAGTACCACTTTTAGGATTCCTGCTAAGCCTTATTTATCAGCACTTAATTTTTTGAAAGTGGCAATGCAATAAGAATTAATGGTAAACAGTGGTGTTTGATTCAGACACCCTGTTCTCCACTTATTCACATTATAATAATATTCACAACAATAATTTAGTATCATCCAAGTAAAAACTCGATTCAGCTAACCGATATATGCGCGCACACGCACACGCGCACACATACACACACACACACACACACACACACACACACACACACACACACACACACACACACACACACACACACACACACACACACACACTTTATTTATACTGTTTCATCCCTTAACCAACTTATTTTGCTATAGATGCAGAAGAATGCTATGAATCAATCATCTCTATGTACCCTTCACATTTTTTTTTCAGTATCAGAAGGTTAAAGCCGGTACTGATGTTTAAAAAATACTGTTCATTCATTTGAATGAACAGCGCTTGAGTAACAAATGGCAAGTGCCTCAATTAACACTGGTTCAACGGACTTTGGCTAGGTTTCCACTAGTGTGCCACTTCCATCTCCAAAACAGACATAGCACCTGTGCGGATGCAAAAATGGCATCTGAATCCTATGGGCATTTGGATGTGATGTCTGAAAAAAAAATGCAGAAGGCACACACATGTGCAGACTACATGTTACGGATATTACATCCTTCCTCAGGTTATACACCTGAGGAAGGATGTAATATCCGTTACATGTAGTGTACACTTGTTCCAATACAGCAAAGTTTATTGCAGCCAGTGGTGTGCCGTCTCTTTTGTTGCGTGTGGAGATATCTTGAAGCCGTGGGAGCAATCCGGCAGAGACAAGGCACCAGCTTGATTGAGGTCCAGGGGACCCTTATACAGTGTTCTCCAGGCATCCAGTGTGTTTGGACTGGGCACACACATGTGCGCAGCTCTGTCACTCCACCAATCGCATGGAAACAGAAGCATCTGTACAGCTTCCCGATCTCCGCCGAGGAACAGCACTCATACTGATAGACATAAAAACATACAGGAGAGAACAGGGAAACCTCTAATTTGAAGCCATCTACCCCGATTGCAGCATTTCTCTGAAGCAAAGGGCTACGGGGTTGATGGGAACTATAGTCCAGCTCACTATACACCCTCTGTATGTCTCAACTCTTCCCTCCAGTATATTAAAACAGGCTGCAACTTCACTAGGAAGACTCATCACTATGCCAGGTGCAAATTATAGGTAGCTACAACTCCGAAACAATTACATTTTTCATTTGTCTGAGCAGAAGTCCTATTACACAATGTATATTGCAAACTGTTGCACTATAAAAGCTGATACAACACAAACACAACAGATCACTTTCTATGGGCTGAAAAGGAGTTCCAAAATCTCAGTTCCTTACTTACAGTTTATGCAGCTGGGATGCTCTTGTCAGTTTGTGTATGATGGGGGTGGAAGAAGAGTTTCAACTCAAATCAAAGACACCTATTCAATTATCTTTTCTTCTTTTTCTCCTGAGTTTTCTCCCAGGAGATCATTTTCCAGCTTATCTAAACAAGAACTTTTCAGCATTTCATTGAGAAAGTACTAAAATGTAGGTTAACTATCTCTGCCGCCCGGACGTGAAGCTCACGTCCGGGCGGCTGCTTTGCTACGGTGTCATGCTTTGGCGCGCTCCCGTGCGCGATCGCGGGCGTGCCCCCCGGTAGCCCTGGCATTAGTGAATGGGAACATGGTTCCCGATCACCGATCAGTCTCCCCAGCAGAAAAACCGAAGCGCTCTTACAAGAGGCTTCAGTCTTTCTGCCCGTAAAAATGTCCGCATCCCCCTTGTGCTTCCGCTTAGCAAGAAGCACAAGGAGGAAAAAAAAAAATTGAAGGTGGCCATCTTGTGGCCAAATAGTAAAACTACATCTACATATTTTTTACCTTACAATTTACACATATAATAACATTAAAAATTAACTTTATTTCCCACACCAAAATATCACCCAAATAAAATTTTTAATGAAAAAAATAAATAAAAGACAAATAGTTACCGAAGGGTCTGAACTTTTTAAATATGCATTTGAAGGGGGTATACTACGAACATTTTTTAAATTATAAGCTTGTAAATGGTGATGGACGCAAAACAGAAAAAATGCACATTTATTTCCAAATAAAATATTGGCGCCGTACATTGTGATAGGGACAACATTTAAATGGTGTCATAACTGAGACAAACAGGCAAATAAAATACATAGGTTTTAATTATGGTAGCGTGGATTATTTGAAAGCTATAATGGCCGAAAACTGAGAAATCATGATTTTTTTCCATTTTTTTCTTATTAATCCTGTTAAAATGCACTTATAAAAAAAAATTCTTAGCAAAATGTACCATCCAAAGAAAGCCTAATTAGTTGTGGAAAAAACAAGATATTGATCAATAAATTGTGATAAGTAGTGATAAAGTTATTAGCGAATGAATGGGAGGTGAAAATTGCTCTGATGCACAAGGTGAAAACTCCCCGCGGGCTGAAACGATTAATATCAAACTTATTCCTTGCTTGCTGGGGGCTTAAAAGGTATTTTATTGATAAGGTGTAAAAACATCTCCTGTGCGAAAACCCAGTTAATTGAACAGCTCCAGGCAGATTTACTGTCAGATAATTTCCAACATGTCCGATCTGATTTCCGATCGATTTTCCATCAACTTCTATGGAAAATCGATCGGAAATCAGATCCGACATATAGGAAATAATTGATCCAACAGTAAATCTGACAGAAAATCTCATTGTGTGCACCTAGCATAAGGGTAAAGAAACATCAAATCTTGATTGGCCAATTTTACCACTTCAATGTAGTATGAGACTATAAGCATTGCTGCTATAGCAGCACTCAGGTCAAGTGCTACGACGCCGGCGCGGTTCACAGAGAATATGTGCTTCACTTTTCTTTGTTTCCAACAGATATTAACCTGATCAATACAGATGGCTGTGCTAAGGGATAGTAGGTGAAAAACTCAAACTATGGAAGAACCTATTTGCAATCTGAAACTTACAAATACAAATTTAGTTAGAATATGTATGTATGTATGTATGTATGTATGTATGTATGTATGTATGTAGATAGATAGATAGATAGATAGATAGATAGATAGATAGATAGATAGATAGATAGATAGAAGGGAGTAGGGCCCGACTGAGCTAAAAACTTCAATCAATTTCAAAAAAATCTAAATACTTTTATTATTAATCCTTCACATATCAAAGTTATAACACATATAAAAGATGTGCCCTCATTGCCCCCCAACCGAACCTTCCAGACAGGACCCTCCCACACACCCAGATATCCCTAACTAGCTGTATATTGTTAGGACACCACCCAGAGAGACTGGTATATGGATATCTCGAAGCAGAAATACAAGTGAAGCATATGCATCTGCTTCACTGTTACAAATTCTCCATCAAAGTCCATACAAAAAATAGAAACTCAAGGAGCAAAAAGATTCACAGGTGTTTTGAATAGTTAGTTAGAAATGATGCTTTAAAAATAAAAAGCATAGCAAAAAGGCAGGTCCTCAGTGCATTTCATCTCAAGGCACTACTGACTAGGAAGCATTACTTTTCTGCACCCTGGGTGACACAAAATAATTTTAGTTGAAACAAAGACCTTGTAGGAAAACAGATATTCTAAGCAATGGAGGTGCATCATCTAAGGATCTTTTTCACATTAAGAATCCTATTAGAAAGAAAACACTAAAAGGTAATTGAATTTTCCTCAGTTATCTTCATCTCTGTCAGCTCCTGCTACAATAACTTACTCTCTAAAGCAGAGATAACTCAATTCCATCCGGATAGCATATGTTATGAATCTCTAAAGCAAACTTGTCTAAATCATTCGGATCTTCTATCAAGGTTGGCTCTGGATATGAACTCTGACAGAGAGCAAACATAAATTTATGTTTATCTTTTTAATAATTCACTTCTTCCTGTTTGGATGGCAAAATTGAACGACATTCTCTGTAATTCTATATTCACAGATAACAGGTGCAGATGACCAGATACATGTGAATTATCTAGCACTGATGCACAGTAAAAAAAAAATTCTATACGTTGAATGAAATACAGTTTACAACACCTCAGCTAAAGAAATAAATTAAAGCGCAACTTGCACAAAAGCTTGTCAGCTACCATACTGTCTGTTCAATTCTCTACACTAATTTAAACATACACACACACACACACAAAAGAAAAAAAAAAACAAAAAACAGTTATTTTTTTTCCCTTTTATCTGTACACGGAAGTCTATGTTAAAATGCTTAGATTAGTCCCAATTTTGTCAACTGGCGGTAAATTGTTGGATGTTTGCCTTTGTGTTTTGAAAACAAAGATTTAACAAAAAAAAATAATCACAAAAAACACCAGAAAGTTTAGGTGCATTCAAAACATGACAGTAAGTTCCACAGTTTGGGCACTTTTCCACTAGGAAATACAATCACATGCACAACGGCACCAGACTCGCATTTCCTTCTAAAATCTGATCCCTACCCCTCAAAATATAGCTGGTCTCCCAGTATGGCCGGGGTGGGGGGTTTGGGGGATTTTTACATTATAAACCACCTAGAAAAAGACTTAGTGGGAGGGCGTGGCTTCATACCAATCGACAGCAACATGTAGCCATAGAAAGTGATTCTCATGCTGAAATCAGGATATTTAGCCTAAAAGTGGGACTCCTGAATAATATTTTGTTAATATTACGGGCTGCAGCTTAGGCCCTCTCTAATGGTCAAAGATAAAGCAATTACACATTACAATATCAATATGCCTCATGAATATGACCAAAGCCTAAAGCCCTTATTTATACGTATGAATAATAACCTAAAAAATGTCAACTGCAAATTCAGGGGGAGGAAAAAAAACATGTAATTTTGCACTGTAGGGAGAAGGAGAGTGTCTTTGTCAGGTTTGTTTCACTACATGTGACCCTATGACACATATTCTTTTTATTTCCTGTCACCAGTGGTTTGATATGAAGTGAATGAAACTATATCTCCAGTGGCAGTAATAACACTGCAGTGCTGTGTTATAAGCTTTATCAGACGTGTTACTACCTGCGCTACTGAAAGATTCACTTGCTTCTCGGCCTCAACCAGGACCCAAAAAAATAAAGCTGTTTTTGCTGTTGCAAAGCTAAAATATTTATGAGAACTTTTTTTTTTTTTATATACTTTTTTTTTTTAAATCGCTTTAATAGACAAGAGGGAGAATTCAAACCGCAGTCATGCAGAATTCAGTACTAGGCTATAACAGAATCTCCACCACTAAACCTTCCTCTGAACAAAGCTGCCATAGAGTGCCATCAGGAATCAGGATGACATCTGAGAAATCTCCCTAGGGAAGATATGCCGTACAGCACTCTTTACAAACCCCTGTGCAACAAAGATCACAGTTTCTAAGCTTCATTTCATTCATTTGGGGCTCCTAACATAAGAGATTGGGTTATTTTCACATATTCACGATCAGAACACCACAAGTAAATGCCAAAGTGTCACTCTCAGGATAAACTATCATTTTTTGCTTATACTTTAGAAGTCAATTCTGCTTTTAAAGTGATAATTCACTTTCAGTGAAAAAATGCTCAAAAACATTTTAGTGCTAAAACGAGGAGTTAACGTTATTAAAACTATATATTTCAATTTGAAATAGAAAAAAATACATAGTTGCAAGATGAATCTGTCAAATTAAGTGTGGTTGAACTTTCACAAACTCTAGCCTGATCTCCCCATTACTCCCTGGTCCGGTTCCTCTGTTAGGGCAACTCTTGCCCCGCTAAAGGGACTCTGAGCAGACCACATGGGTATGCATTTAAGCCTTACTACGAATACATGGTAACACCCCCTCACTTACCAGCCGTAATGTAAAGCTTTCCACCTCCCCCCCCTGTAAATTACATTGGGGCTGGCAACTCTCTGCAAAGTCACGCTGTGACCATGGAAGCGGAAGTCAGATCATGCGGTCTTTGCATGCTCCGGCTTCCATCATCTGCACCTCAGCCTTTCTGGGGTCACAGCGCGACTTTGCTGAGAGTCGCCGGCACCAATATAATTTACACCAGCTGGGATGCAGAAAGCTTTACATCACGGCCGGTAATTGAGGGGGTATTGCCATGTACTCTTGGGTATGCTTAAATGCATACTCAAGGTCTGCTCAGGGTCCCTTTAATGGCATACATTTGAAATCGGCGCAGGATACAGCAGGTATATGGCTGATCCTGCTGCTGCAAAAGTCCCTGCCGTGTTAATTACTATTCCCCCTCCAGGCCGCCATGGATGGTGGGGAATTATATAATTCGGCCTCCAGCAATTGCTGGAGGCCGAATTATTGTGTTTTAAAAGCAACTTCAGCTCCATCTTCTGACGGCGCCGGCGTTACTGAGCGCCGCTATAGCAGTAATTCCTATTACAGTCTATGGTGGCGCCCGCTGCGCCCAAATCTTCCTGCACTGAAAAGCATAGGTGGCCTATTGTCTACACAGTTTACTGCAGGATTAAAATATTTTATTATAGAATGCAGCTGATTTTTAACACTTCTACAAATATGTTTTGTTTGGGGTGATCAATATATGTTCAAACACCTAATGGAGATTTTTTTTTTTAACCTCCTTGCGACCGCCTAACGCCAATTGGCAGTCGCAAGATGGTTCCCCCAGGATGGCGTAATGCCAATTGGTGTTTAATCTTGGGGGAGTGGTTTCAGGGGATACCCACTTGAGTGACGGAGCTCTGCTCTGTTCCGTCATCAATCTACCAGAGGCGATCGCCGCTAGGAAACTGTTAGACGGTGAAACCGCTGTCTATCTATATTGTACAGCGCTGCGATCCACAGCAGTGATGTACTGGGGACAGCCGTGTCACTCGGCTGTCCTCAGGAGAGGTTCAGAGAGCAATCTCCTCCCTTTGGCTGATGCCTATGAAAGAGGATCACTGGGATTGACTGGTGGGGGTAGGGAGAAAGAGGGGGGAAACACAAATATTTTAAAAAAGTGAAATTTATTTAAAAAAAACAAAAAAATAAACATAGCCGCAGTGATCAGAGCCCACCAACAGAAAGCTTTGTTCGTGGGCAGAAAAGGGGGGGGGGAATAGAATAACTTGTGTGCTAAGTAGTACGGCTCTGCAGCTAACACTTAAAGCTGCAGAGCACTAAATTGTAAAAATTAGCCTTCACTAGGGGAGTGTAAGGCTATGGTCCTGAAGTGGTCAAAGTGTACTTGAAGGGCAAATAAAAGAAAAAGGTTGAATACTCACCTATGTATAGAGGGGAAGGCTCGGATAGCATAGAGCCTTCCTGGTCTTCAGTCCATCCAGTTGTTCCAGTGCCGTCCCCCGTTGACGTTATTGAATAGACTAGGTAGAATAACTCTTCATCCCTCTTTGGGCAGCCTTCGTAAACACTCACGTCCGAGTACTTCCAAAGATGAGCGCATTTGTACTGTGTCTGTGCTGTAGGCAATTGCCAGTCTGAAGGGGATGCAAGTACTTTCAAAGGCTCTACACAGAGAGCCGAAGAGGTATTTGATTGCAGAACTTCACTGGGGCATAACATTGGCAATACGGGACAAGCGGGTACCAGGAAGGCACTATGCTATCCAGGGCTTTCTCTCTACCACACACAACTAACCTGAAGGGCGTTTCCTCAAACAATGCTTTAAAACATTTAACAACATCAAATTTACATTAAATGGACCATCTTCAAATGTATAAAAAAATATTGAACAAAAAAACTAGTTCTATAGACAAGTCAGCTCGATAGACTGCATCTAGTTTATTGCAGTTTGGACATGTCTGAGAATGTATATTTGTAAAAGGAACTTTGCTCTATATAGCTTTTCTGCACTAAAATGAACTATAACCTATACATAATTGTATTAATTTCTAAAGCTTAGGAGGCTTATCTCTCATAACCTTGCAAGTTACGCGGTGCCACTTTGCAGAATTAAATCAATCAAACTATGTGCAAGTCTGCCATACACCTTTTGGAAGAAGATTCCTGTTGCTTTCAGTGGAATTTGCTAACTGCCACTAGTAAATAACAAAACTGTCAAGTTTGTGGCTCAGATTTACTGTAGCCCAAGTTTAATGGTCCAAAAATGTGTTTTTCCTCTAATAAATCAGTATTTGCAGTAACTTGATCTCAGAAAACACAGCATGCCATCCTATTTCCATACGTCTGTACTTTCACTACCACAACTCAGTGTATGCATATATCAAGTTACAAGAGGGCATGAAATCACTCACAAGAGCAAGATCTGCTATAGTACAGATAAAAGCAAATGTACTAAGGTTCCCTAAACATATGTATTGAATATTTCAAATCCAGAACAGAAATATCTGAATTTGTGCTGCTTTTGCCAAACCAGCATAATTTCAAAAACATAAGTATTACTGTATTACTTTTTATTATTTTATGCAGGCATATGATCTTGCTCCTATTTGTGGAGGTACATGTATAGAATACACAAATATGGTCCGTGGTGTATAAAACCACTTCCATTTTGATTTTGCAGTACTGCACATTTGTAGTTACATATTCAGATAAGCGTCAGATACAATATATGGCTAATGAAAATTCTCCACATCAAATACGGGTGCCACGGACCAAAGGATCTGAAAAGGTTTGCTTTGGGATCAATGTAATACGGAATACTGAAAAACACTATGAAAGTACAGCTTTCTATCTGTAGCCTGTGTCATTTACCAGGTCGGAGGTCTGTATACTTGAAAACACTGCCGTACATTTAGGCTAGTTACACACCAGGACGTTGCGTTTAGGGGACGTTATAGGGCACATAACGTGCCCCTAACGCAACGCCTGGTGCTCTCTGGTATGGACGTCGGAGTGAACCGCGTTGTGCAGCTCACTCTGGCGTCCGTGATGCCGTGATGCGTACTCTTGGACGCATGCGGCATCACATGGTCCCACCCGGCCAATCGCCGCACAGAGCGGCGCTCCAGGAAGTAAACACTGCACGTCACTGAGTGCAGTGAATATTAATTAGCCATGTGCCTGGCCGCTCTCCCCTCCTCCCCCACCATGACTGAGCATGTGCAAACAGTCTAACGCGGAGAACGCACAGCATGCAGCACTTTGCTGCGTTACAATGTAACGCAACGTGGGCAGTGTGAACAGCCCACTTGTGTTACATTGCTGTGCGTTGGGGGAGCGTTACAGGCTGCACTAACGTGCACCTGTAACGTCCCTGTGTGCAAGAAGCCTAAAGATGAGATAAAAGTTTAGGAAATGGAAATGGGTTCATGTTTAATTATGCTTTATTAGGAAACATAAGTTGAAACGTCTGCTACTGTAAGAGGTCAGCAGAAGCAAACTTATGGTTGGTAGTTTGAAAAAAAATCTATTTGTAATTTCCCCCATACATTTAGTGGTAAGGTCTAACTGGGTTTAACCCTAATCAGCTGAAGACAGATGCAGAAAATGAGGAAACACGCTAAAAATGTTGCAAGGCAGATACAGAGAAAGCGGTAAGGACAACCAAACAAGTTTTCAACAATTTTTTGCAGAGCGAAAAAAAGCAAATAAAATAAAATAAAAAATACACCTATAAAGATAGGCCAGTGTCAATGGATTAAACAAAGTGTTTCATACAGTTGGGCAATTATGTATTTGACTCCCTGCTACATTTTTTATTTTTATGGTAGTTTCATTTTAATGATAAGACACAGAAAATCAACCAAAAGTCCAGAAACTCTACATTAAATAAAAGTTATAAATTGTTTTGCATGTCATAGAGAGCAATGAGCATTTCATCACACAACCCAGACAGAATTCTGTCCACAGCCTGGAACCCACTAGCAGTACATCACTAGGCCATTTCTAAACGCTTTTGATTTGAAAAGCTCTTGCTAATTTGTAATGCTATGGGGTGTGATCCCACTTGTGATCTTATAAAAATCACGCATAGCATTGAATAAGCAAGAGCTTTTCAAATCACTAGCACTAAAGGTGGGTACACACATCAGATAAAAGTCTTTGGAAAAGGCAAGATCACAGACCAATTTTACCACCTTCCATGTTGTATGAGAGCCATACTCTACACAGTCTTTTCTATGGAGCTGAACTCCCCATCAGATAAAAATGCAAATGATTGGTATCTGCAAATGATTGGTATCTGCAAAAGATTGGTATCTGCAAAAGATTGGTATCTGCAAAAGATTGGTATCTGCAAAAGATTGGTATCTGCAAAAGATTGGTATCTGCAAAAGATTGGTATCTGCAAAAGATTGGTATCTGCAAAAGATTGGTATCTGCAAAAGATTGGTATCTGCAAAAGATTGGTATCTGCAAAAGATTGGTATCTGCAAAAGATTGGTATCTGCAAAAGATTGGTATCTGCAAAAGATTGGTATCTGCAAAAGATTGGTATCTGCAAAAGATTGGTATCTGCAAAAGATTGGTATCTGCAAAAGATTGGTATCTGCAAAAGATTGGTATCTGCAAAAGATTGGTATCTGCAAAAGATTGGTATCTGCAAAAGATTGGTATCTGCAAAAGATTGGTATCTGCAAAAGATTGGTATCTGCAAAAGATTGGTATCTGCAAAAGATCGGTATCTGCAAAAGATCGGTATCTGCAAAAGATCGGTATCGGCAAAAGATCGGTATCGGCAAAAGATCGGTATCGGCAAAAGATCGGTATCTGCAAAAGATCGGTATCTGCAAAAGATCGGTATCTGCAAAAGATCGGTATCTGCAAAAGATCGGTATCTGCAAAAGATCGGTATCTGCAAAAGATCGGTATCTGCAAAATGCATTCATAGTCTATGATATCTGCAGATCTCATACACAACTTGTTTAATGGACATTCATCTGCAGGTCCAAAGATCCATCCTGGTGGATCTGATAGACTGTGGAGGTATGGCTCTCATACTACATGAAAGGGGGTAAAATTGGTCTGTGATCTTTCATTTTCTAAAGACTTATCTGATGTGTGTACCCACCTTTAGAATAGGCTGCTATTGGGTTTGAGCCCTAACACAGAATGGTGATGTGCCCATATGGCACACAGATTGCAATCAATTACAGATGCTCCTAATTTCAACTGATTATGTGCATAAAGCACACCTATCCACAGAATCCGTTCCTTCCATTACAACCTCTCCATCATCATTGGCCAGAACAAAGAGTTGTCGAAGGGCATACTGGACAAGACTGTAGATCTGCACAATGCTGTAATGGATTTCAAGACCATTAACAATAAGCTTGCTTAGACGTTGTCAATTGTTGGTGCAACTATTCAGAAATGGAAGAAATATAAAATGACCATCATTTACGTTTGTTTTGTAGCTCCATGCAGGATCATGAGTCATAGGGAGTGGATGATCATGAGAATAGGGAGGGCTAAGCCTACAACTACATGGGAGAAGCCTGTTAATGATTTAAAGAAATTTTGGACCACAGTCACCACAACACCATTAACAACACTATGCCATAATGGATTGCAGCACCCAGAAAGTGTCCCTGCTTAAAGTGAACCTCCGGACTATAAATCTACTCAGCAGCACTGAAAAGGCTTGGTGTTTCTTTAACAGTTTCACAGCATCAGAACTTTGTTTCTCTTATACAAGCCTCATTTTTAGCTGCACAGAAGAAAACTGCCCGGGCATTTTTCCCCTGATGCTGTGCAAAGCATGATGGGATTTCTGATGTTGTTGCTCTCGTTTTGCTGTTTTGGTGCAAATTTTTTTTCTCACATTTTGAATTTGACATTTGAAGCCTAGCGTGTGCAGCTGGGAGGGGTAATAAGGACACAGGACAGTTGGAACTGTGTCTCCTGCTCCGTCACCTCCTTTCAACCAAAAAGATGGCTGCCCCCATGACAAAGATGGCAGCCCCCATGAATCACAAACATTTGCCTATTCTTTTAAAACAGGGTGGGTAAGAGATTATATTACCTATCTATTCTAATTAACATAACTAATGTAACTTAATGACAGTATGTTTGATTAGGCTGAAGTTCCCCTTTAAGACGGCACATGAAAAGGCCAGTCTTAAGTTTGCCAGTGAAAAGTAACTTAAAGAAGGCTTGGAAAAAAGGTCAGATACCGAAACAAAGTTCTTTGGAATCAACTGGTACAGCAGTATTTGGAGGAAAAAAAAAATACTGAGCATAACTCGAACACCATTCCCACAGTCAAGCATGGAAGTGGAAACACTTTCCTTTGCAGCGGTTTTGTTCCCCTTTAAGGGTACATGACCGCTGCAGAACACCACATTGAAGGGGAAATGAACCTTAAAGTTTTGGATAGAACCACCACCCCAAGGCAGAACACCAAATATGGGCCTGGATGGGTCTTCCAGCATTACAATAACTTAAAACACACAGCTAAGACTACAAAGGCGTGACTCAAGATAAAGAACATGAAGGTCTTGGAGTAGCCTAGCCAGTCTAGACCTTAAAGGGACACTAAAGTCAAACAAAAAAAAAATGAGTTTTACTCACCTGGGGCTTCCAATAACCCCCTGCAGCTGTCCGGTTCCCTCGCTGTCTCCCTCCGATCCTCCTGGCCCCGCCGGCAGCCACTTCCTGTTTCGGTGACAGGAGCTGACAGGCTGGGGATGCGAGTGATTCTTCGCGTTCCTGGCCACAATAGCGCCATCTATGCTGCCATAGCATATATCATATACCATATAGCAGCATAGAGGGTGCTAATGTGTCTGGGAACGCGAAGAATCACTCGCGTCCCCAGCCTGTCAGCTCCTGTCACCGAAACAGGAAGTGGCTGCCGGCGGGGCCAGGCGGATCGGAGGGAGACAGCAAGGGCACCGGACAGCTGCAGGGGGCTATTGGAAGCCCTAGGTGAGTAAAACTCATTTTTTTGTTTGACTTAAGTGTCCCTTTAAGGCTGGTTTCACAGTGGGACGTTAAAGTCCCACGTTACAGCAGCCAGTAACGCAGCCTAACTCACAGCACTGTAAAATCAATTGTGCTGTTCACAGTGCACACGTTGCGTTAGATAGTAACGCAGCACGTTTAAACAAAGTGCTGCATGCTGTACGTTTTACTGGGATAAGCCACGTTAGACAGCTTGCACATGCTCAGTAATGTTGGAGGAGGAGGTCTCCCCTCCTCCTCCGCGGCCAGCCACATGGCTAATTAATATTCATTGCACTGCAGAGACTCGTGGTAGGACTGTAGTGTTGTCCGGATCATGAACGGATCATTCATTTGATCCGGATCTTTTTTGTGAGTCGAATCATCCGGATCATCACAATGAAAGATTCGGTTCACAGTGGATGTCTGTCTGGAAGAAACAGGAACATACAGAATGTACAGTGCAGGGAAAGTCCTGTCCTGCTAGTCATTTCACCCAGTCTGCTTCCCTAGTAAAATGATTCAAATGATTCAGTTCAAAGATCCGGATCTTTTCAATGATCCGATTCAAATGATCCGAATCCTTAAAAAGATCCGGACTTCCTATCACTATCCTGGAGCGGCTGCTTTGAGAGAGGCAGAACGCAGCTTAATCTGACGTCCAACTTCAACACCACGTTATGCGACCATAACGTCCCCTAAAACGCAACGTCTTGGTGTGTAAGTAGCCTAAAACTAAAAAAACACCAAAAAACTGAAGCGAACTGAAGGTTCAAGTTGTCAAACATATGCCTTGAAACCTTACTGAACTGGAGAGAATATGCAAGAACAAGTGGTCCAAAATTCACAAATAATACAAGTTGCCTAGCAGTCCTGCTCTCTTTGGCTACAGTAGTGTCTGAATCACACACCTGAAACAAGCATGCTAATTCAGTCAGACTTCAGTCAGAACATCTCATTCTCAAGCTTGTTCATGGTCTATGGCTAAAAGTATTACGCAGGGGCGTTGCTAGGATCCTAAGAGATTTGGGGCATGGGTGTGTCCATGCACTACAATGTAAGTGGAGTTATGGGGGGAGCCAAATTTACATGAACTTAACAGCAGTCTAAGTAGGCCTGCCCAGCAAAATGTTGGCTGAAGCCCCCTCTCCATTAACACAAAAAACCCCTAAAATGCAGCATATCACTTAACCTCCTCAGTAGTTAGCCCGAGCTGAGCTCGGGCTAAGCCGCCGCGGAGAATTTCTCAGCCTCTGGTGGGCCGATTTGCATGCTTTTTGCTTTGTTGCACGCAGCTAGCACTTTGCTAGCTGCGTGTACAAGCCGATCGCCGCCATCCACGGCGTTAGCAGCCATCTTGGTGGTTTTAATAGACAGTCCCCCCCCCCCCATAGCATTCCCTGACCTTTTATTGGACCCCCTCACATACTCCCATGGGCTTACCATTAAGGTACAACTCCCAGTATGCCCCCATAGTAGAACCACAGCTCCCTGCATGCCCCCATAAAGGCATCACAGCACCCAGCATGGCACCACAGCACCTTGTAGGCTCACATAGATGCCCTGTGTGGTGCCATGCTGGGTGCAGTGGTGCCTCTATTGGACACGCTGGGTGTTGTGGTGAAGAGAAAAGTCCGGAAGAGGACATGTCTGCAGAATCCGGGACAATCTATTCCGGGGCACCCCAGAATAGATTCGGGGCACGTGCCACTGATCTTTGGGGCTAGCAATGCCCCTGGTATTATGCTAGGTACACAATGCAATTTTTGGACAGAATTACTGTCAGATCAATTATTTCCAATAAGTTGGATCTGATTTCCGACCGATTTTCTGATAGACTTTCTATTCACTTCTATGGAAAATCAATCGGACATGTTGGAAATAATAAATCTGTCAAAAAATTGCATTGTGTGTACCCAGCATTAGAGGCAGATGATTAGCAGGGCAGCCAGGCAATGTGCATTGTTTAAAAAGGAAATACAGCAGCTTCTAGATCACTATTATCTCGGGTTGCCTTTAACTGAAACCATCCACTCATCCCATCCTACTCAAATATAGAACAGCATCAAAATAAAACCTGCTATGTAAAGCTGTGTATGCACGCTAGATGAAACTCCGCCTAACAACTGCCTCTGCTGAGAATCCAGAGTGTGTACCGCAGCCTCTGCCTTCCCCCTCAGCTGCTTGGTCAGCAATCAGCCAGGCAGATTGCTTCACCTGAGAGCATTGTTCTCCCTACTGAGTGTCTCAGGGCTGTGTGCTCTCACTCTACACCAAGGACTGTATCTCCTCATGACCCATTTAAATAAACTGCCATCCATGGTTTTTGCACAACCGCAACCATTTGGAGCCAAATGCTCACAAGACCTATCCAGGTAACTCAATCAAACTTTATTTGGTCTATAATCTCTCAGCATCTAAAAACAAAATCCAACACTATTCTACTATCATGAAGCCCCAGTAGAGGATATAAACTTAAAGCAGCTGCAAGAGGAAAATAAAAGCCAACGCTATTCCATTATCAAGAAGCCCCCGTACAGAATGTTAACTTAAAGCAGCAGCAAAAAGGGGGGGGGGGGGATGGGCGGGGGGCGTTAACCCCAGAAATGTTATGTTAAGTTTCTAATGCATTGATTGAATCAGTTATCACGCCACGAACAACTGGCATTTCTTACACACAGAATGGCAGAAAGTGAAACTGCAATGCATTATGTGATCAGTAGAAAGGCTCATTAACTGCTGCCTTACCACCATGCAGTAGCTCTATAACAGCAAGTGCCAGCAGCAGTTTCTTCCCTTGGGTGACACCCCTGCATAATGATAAATGCACTAACCCTTTCAGAATAGGGATAATCAACAGTACTGTTGCAACCTGAACTCAAATTTGTAATTTGTTCTTATGTGGACCACGGCGGTGGGGTTAACTCCCCTTTGTTGCAGCCTTTGTGCACAGCATGTTCCATCTCTTTGATACTGAGAGATGAAACGTTACATGGACAGCAGTGCACAGAGGCAGCGACAAGGGTGAGTTAACAACCCCCGTTGTCCACAGTACAAATGCAAGTTAAATCTAATTACTCCAGAACACCCATGAGTTTGTATGCTTATCCCTATTCCAGAATGTTGGGCAGCACACATAGCACACAGAGCAGTACAATTTATATATTGCAATCATCACATTCTGTTAACGATCTGTTTAGTAACCACTTCCTGGAAAATGGCAATTTGTACACCTGTAGGGCAAATAAGAGGTTTACATAATTTCAGCTATACTGCCAAATTGCACCTACACCGAGGGAATGCTTGCATTTTTTCTCTAAAGCCCATGACATGAAGTGGTTATGCAGTATTCTCCCGCCGGGTGGCATGAAAAAGTAGCCGGGTGGGGTGCGAAAGGGGAATGCAGGGCCGGTGCAACTCTGCTTACAGCATAGGAGGAGGTGGGCCGATGACAGCCGGGTGCTCACCAAAATTAGCCAGGTGGAACACGCGGCTAAAAGAGCCTGGGGAGAACACTGGGTTATGATTATTGGTAAAAAATTAATTAAAAAATGTTTTTGTACAGATACAAAATTAAAGCAGGCTAGTTTAAAAATATACACTTTACGGTTTTAAATAACGTTTTTCTCAATTATTTAGGGCCACAATCATCCATTGATAGGCACAAATCTATTTACATTAATATGATTGCTTCAACACGTATACCTTAAATACTTTAAAAAGAACATGGCCTTTTTAATATTTACATTTGCTTTAATGGGTTAAAAGAAATAGCTCTTCTATACACCGTAATCTCAACTACACTAAGATTCTTTTCTACACTAGGCATAATCCTTTCCTCTATAAAGCCTGAAGTCTTTTGTCTTGTTAGTGTGGTCATTTGGATGCATAATGTTTGCAAGCAGGTTCTATTTTCTAGGGATACACAAGCTAAAAGCACACATTTATGTATACAAAGCACATCCACTCCACCAGGAAGGTATATTTATGTGGAATAGCTTGGTGTCCTCTGATATTCCCTTCGTACAAATGTGCATTTTTATAGGCTTAAAAGGTTACTGGATGTTTTATTTTTGATTTATTGTTTCCTAAGACAAAGCTGAATTCATGAAAAACAAAGTAACCTAAGGTCCATAGATCAGCATGAAAAGAATCTAGCCTGTATTTACCACACTGCAAGAACGGAATATAAAACAGAATGGAATAAGATTAACATTGAAGAGAATCCTTGAATTTTACGCATGACAAACTTAACTGCAGAGGAAAAAAGGGCAAATTTCACGCACCTTGCAAATGTTACATTTAATTATTGTAGAGAAATCATGCATAGAACTTTTCTGCTCGGCACAGCTTCTATCAACTGGCTATAAGAGGTGGGCATTGTAAATCATATTTTTAGTATGGCACAAAATGGTACTTTACAAAGGAGGAAAGTACACAGAGAGGCATAATTATACACAAGGAAAAATGAAATAGTATAACAACCTGGCAGTAACTAGATCCTGTGTTAAATAATTACTAATTGTACAAGGGTTTTCTAACATAGTATCAATGGCATCTATAACAGGCTCAATGGTCCACCAAAGCACTCTGTGCAGCCCAACTAAGCGTGGACTGTGGGTAAATAGTGTATTTATCCTAAGACTCCTTTTCTACACCCTTTCAGAAATCTTGGTGAAAAGAACAAAAACTTGTGCCTGCAGCACTGCTGCACTGAACATGGCACAACTGCTAAATTCTTTGCCACTACATTTTTGCCTTGTTGATCGCACACACACTTGAGCCGTTGCAAACCATATTCTTCTTACACATCTTTGACTTTCTACTTTCTATTCAAAATTAACCCTTTTGGGCAGCACGGCTCTGGCACATACTGTTTTTCCCCTTATTTTTTCCCTTATGTACTAGAGCAGTTTTTAAGTTTTGGCAACATCCCTTTTTTTTTTTTTAGTCCCATTTATTTAGCAACAACGTTATTAAGTTAGGATACATTGAATATATATATTTTTATTTTTTTTATTTATTGATTTATTTATTTTTTTGGAGACAAACTTCTGGGTGCTTTTATAGGGGGGTTTACCAGCATCAGACATTGGCGTGAAATCTTGTTTTAAGTGGCAACAAGTACAGCATTTCACGATGTGCAGTCCTCAGGGGGTTAATCAAGATTCTTTGAAGGAATAGGTGGGGTTTTTGTGGACACCAAGGGAAAAGACAATCTATTATACAAGAGAGACTGCATCAATCCTGAGGCAAAAGTATACTCTCTTAAGGCATGTGGAGATTGCATCAAGAGGGGTATCAAAATGCAGCTTTACAGTGGGAGCTTGGTAATCATCTTTTAAGCTTGCAATCACTTTACATTGGTGGTATGGGTCTTCTTTCTCCCATATGTACTTCCAGTACTGTTTACTGGACCTACTGTGCACAGTATGATTTCTTGGAAAACCGGGCATTTATCTTTTAGCCCATGCGTCTCTACTGCATCTCCACAGTCAAACAACCACTGCTGTGAAATTTTAACAGTCTCCAGAGTGTGTCATACCCATGAAGCTTTTATTGATCAGTCTCAAACTGACAATGTTTCAACCAGAAACAGTCGGGCTGGGAAGGTAGTGTGCCATCCCCTGCACAAAAAGAGAGGAAATGGAGAGCACCAACCTGTGCTGTATACCTTATTGTATGAAAGTGCTCACAGCAAACTGGAATTAAATTTGTATTGTAGGTTGCCCTGGCCGGTGAGCGATAAGGGTGGCAGCCACAAACAGCTAACAGCTGGATTCACGTAAGAAGAACACCATCTTGCAGCTTTTGGAGATATAGGCAAGAAGAGGAAAAACCTTGTGCTTTTAAATTTGCATGAACAATAATCTGTCCCCTACCCAGATATGACCAATCACAACATGTGATGGAGAATATGCACATGTTCAAAGATAATAAATTATGTCTGCATACATATGTCAGCTACGGCCTACCATTTCAATGGAAACAACAGACACCATAAGTGCAAGCACCATGGCAAACTCCCCATTTCTTATGGCCATGTGTACAGCACAGGTTCATGCTCTTCACTGTCTGATTTCTTTTACACCTACAATGGGCATGTAGGCATTACAATTGGACGAAGAGCAATCATGGAGGATTTTTTATCTGACTAGGTCTCTATCCAGTAATAAATCTGAAGGAAATGCTGGAACACCACAACTGATGAAGGGAAGTCCCACTTTGCAATTTATAAGAATTGCTGGTGCCCAAGGTGGTCTTCTGCGGACTTGTGAAGTGCGCCCCTCCACAGGTTAGTGCTGCTTTAGTGGAACAAGGGGGAACTACACAATATTAGGCAGGCGGCTTAAAGAACATATGGTGCTGCCACTGCATGGAGAGATGGAAGTCTGAATATGTGCATTGCATCTTCTCAAATAAATCAAACATCAGTAATTCATTAAACAGTGAATGAAATACAGGAACAGGAAATAAAACAAGACAAAAAAAATAACTGATTTACAAAGTTAAAGTATACAATAGGCGGAGTTAAACGTACCTCAAACTCTGCATGTCTGTGTATTTCCTCTGCCCGCTGTCTGCTCAGGATAAATTCAGCTTCATTTGCTACTCTCACAAGGTGATCTTTCATGGTTTGGCTCAGCAATCTACACAAATGGAAAATGTCCATTAAATCCTTGTATATATGAAAAGTATCTACCCAACAAAATACTTAACTAGTTACTTAAATGCTATTTGCTTTAAACAGCTCATTGTCATTTTGTTTGTAAAGGTGTTTGGTTTTCTTCTTCTACCAATGCCTCAGCTAGAAGGAATGCGTTAACCCAAAAACACAGACAAACAATATATTCTTGTAAATGTGAGTTAATCATAAACAATAGATTAGAAGATGGTTAAACACAAATAATTCAAATTTTAAAGTAATTGTATTAAACTTGAAAACGGACTGCTTAAATGCAGCACTTGAAATTTGATGTATGTGGAGTTGGTGGTGCAAGGTGGTAAGATGATCAATATGCCGAGATCAAGTTTTAACCACTTCTCTACCACGTTTTTTTCCCCTTCAAAAGCTCTTTCCATTCATTCAGTAATAGCTATCGCCAATTATCACAATTAAATTATATATATATATATATATATATATATATATATATATATATATATATATATATATATATATATATATATATATATATATATATATATATATATATATATATATATATATATATATATATATATATATATATATATATATATATGGGACAAACTAGGCTTTCTTTCAGCAGTACTTTATGCTAAGAATTATATTATTTTATATGCATTTCACAAGGAAGAAGAGGAAAAAAGTGAAAAAATTCACCATTTCTCAGCTTTCAGCCATTGTAGTTTAAAAATAAAATGTGCTATTGTAGATAAGACAATTTGCCCATTTGTCCCAATTATTACAATGTATAAACTGTGTCCCTAGAACAATGTATGGCGATAATATTTTATTTTGGGTTGCGGTGAAGGAGTTAAAAAATAAATGAAAATGTATTTAATTTTTCTATGGTAAGTGTATAATGGTGTATTTGGGCGTAGTTTTAATTTTTGGCCACAAGATGGTGCTATACTGTTTCCTAAAAACAGAAAATAGAACCAAGTGTTTACATGTGTTTACAGGTGTTTATAAACAGGGATGTAGAAAAGTGTGGCAGAACTTGTTAAGTGGTTAATGTTGTGCATACACTGAGTAGTGTATACCTGGTTTTAAACTATAAACACTCCTTAAATTCTTTCTGGACTGATTTACAAGCAGTAAACTGCTGCTTTACAAATTTGATTCATAACTTCCTTTAGTACATTTTTACTCTGCCACAAGATGAGAAAAAAATAAGATTCTTAAAAAAGGCGTTATAAAGATGAGACTGTCTTTTCCTGAAGAAAAATTCAAAGAACAAATACCTAACTGGTGTCAATTTTCAACAGTAGAAAGAGCCGGATGATGCTCTGTTCAATACACATGTATACAATATTCCTCTTTCAGGGTGACATAGTCAATGGTGAGCTACTTAGCCTATTCCACAAACAGAACAGCCACATTTAGCAAATGCAAGTAGGCTATTCTGAGTGAGAATAATCATATACAGTCGAATAAAGTGCTATATACACATAGAAGTTATTTGGGGCCATCTCTGCCAAGAATCTTAGAATCTTGTGTGTACAGCAGCCCCCGACCCTCCTTAACACTTCAGCTAGATCCAGTCTGCTGGATCATTTCAACTGAATGAAGCCAGACACTTCTCCCTCTTTTTTTCTTTCCACTCTGACATGCGCAGCTCATTGTGCTCTTGCTCCCCTCCACTGCAACAGAAGCCAGCACTAGCACTCCAGCATCATGTCCCTACACAGCATTGGGCACTGAACTGTCACCTGACATGTCTATTCCTTATCTTCTGACAAGTACCCAGGATTGGGGGGGGGGGGGTCGGGAAGCAGTCATTGGAATTAGGCAATTAGGGTTTCTTTAAGCTTTGTACTGAACTGCGCAAAACAGAACTAGCAGCAGTGATATCACAATCAATATAAGAATTCTGCAGAAATCATGTGTAATGTGTGGTAGTGTAAGGGGGCAGCACCACCATATAATACCAAATAAGATTTCAGCAGAAATCTCAGAATATTGATACAGCAAATTCAATACAAGCTACTGAAAACCTTAATCACATAATACAGATTGTTGCTGTACCCCACCCCTCAGGTACTTGTCACAAGAAAAGATCAACGTTCAAGCAATTAACAACTGAAGATTTCACTTTTCATCAGATCTGAGGTTTAACCACTTAATAACAAGCTGACTTATAAAAACGCCCTGCTAGACCCTCTTAACGTCTACAGGACGTTTTTGCGTGTGCACATGAATCAGAATCAGAATCAGAATCAGAATTCGTTTATTTCACCAAGCACGGTTGGTGGAAATAAAAACCACCATAGAAAAAATACACCTTTATTTCCAAAAACTATGCTGTCACCATACTTTGTACTAGGGGCATACTTAAAATCTTGTAATAACCAGTCCAGGACAAATAGGCAGATAACATGTGTGGGTGTTATGCACAGTAGCAGTGTTTATATTAAAACTGTACGGGATGAAATTGGAGAAAGTATTTTTTCATTTTTCCCTTCTTTTTCCCTTTAAAATGCATAGAAAATAACGTAATTACTGAAAACAATTATCAACCTCAAAAAGCCCAATTGGTGGTGAAAAAAAACAAGATATAGCTAATTTCATTGTGATTAGTAGTGATTAAGCTATCGGCAAATGAAAGGGTTGAGCACTGAAAGGTGAAAATCGATCTTGTGCGTTAGGATAAAAACCGCTTTGGGGTGAAGTGGTTAAAATATATTAAAATGTCTTAAACTGTATGACCACCTTGTTAAGTGACTAAAGTACATTTAACGACTTCCCTCCCCCGGGACGAGTAACTACATCCCTGCAAAACTCCATATCTCCTTGCAGGGACGTAGCTACTACGTCCCTCCCCGCCGAGCAAACCCGCGCTCGTTACCACCGCTGATCATTAGTCGGGAGATCAATGAATGGGAACAGTTCCCATTCATTGTTCTAAGTCCCTGTGTGAATAACCGGCGCCATCCATTCACAAAAGTCAGTACTTACATGCCCATGCATTACTTCCTATTTGTGTAGTAACACTACATTTAAAATTAACCCCTTACCTCCCACACTTCCCAATAACACATTTAGAATACATTATTAGCAAAAAGTACCCCCAAAAGACAGCCTGATTGGTAGCAAAAAAAGATATAGATTGTTTTGTTGTGATAAGTAGTAATAAAGTTATAGGCAAATGAATGGAAGGAGTGCTGTCAGGTGAAAATTGCTATGTTGTTTTTTTTAGGGAGAAAAACTATTGGAGGTGAAGTGGTTAAAATACCAGTCTTGTTTTTGGTTAGGAACCACACAGAATGAAGGTATATCTACTCTAACCCCCCCCCCCCCCTCCCCAAAAAATAAGGAAAAATAATAGTTCTTTATCTTTGCAATGTATAGAGAAGAAACGAGGGGTTTGCTTTTTAAGAAGCAACATTTTCCTTTAAATAAACTAATTGGGGATAATATGTGGAGGCTGTGTGTTTGGGGACTGGTAATGTATGTACAAGAACGTATAAATCTTATGCTTCTGATTTCCTTGATCATCATACTCTTATCTATGTAAATTATGCAACATGAAGCATTAATCAATGGCCAAATTCAAAGCAGCAACAGTGCAGGTCAGGTCAAGGCAGCTCACCCCTTCACAATAGGAAACCACAACAGTACAGACACAGGCAGTGTAACTGAACACCCTTGTTACTGTTTGGTGACCTCTGGGTCAAGGTTTATAAAAAATGTCTCTGTAATCAGGCCTCTGAAGTTAGTATGAAACAAAGGCTTACAAATTTGTCTTTCAAGCAGAGAGGTTAAGCTCAGTATGAAAACTGGAGTGTAAAGATTGCAAGATCAAGGCTTCCACATCCATGTTTCACAAACCAGAAACAGATATGAATATTATATATGCAATATACATACAAACACACAGTTAGGTTCATAAATATTTGGACAATTTTTTTCCAATTTTGGTTCTGTACATTACCACAATGAATTTTAAATGAAACATTTTAGATGCATTTGAAGTACAAACTTTCAGCTTTGATGCAGTGGGGTGAACAAAACTATTGCATAAAAATGTGAGGCAACAGGATTTCTGATGCAAGAAATCTGAGATTTTACTCACCTTGGGCTTCTTCCAGCTCCTAGGAGCAGTCTCAGTCTCTTGCCATGGCCTCGGTCCTACGCGTTGTCGTGCTGGCCGGCGGTAAAGATTGTGACCACGCCGGTGGGTCGCGATCTTTACCAACGGCCAGCAGGACAACGCGGAGGACTGGGCTGTGGCGAGGGACAGACTACTTTTAGGAGCTGAAAAAAGCCCCAGGTCAGTAAGAGTTGTTTAATGTTTCTTGCGTCAGAAGTCCTTTACGTTTTTTAAAGGACTTCCGAGGCCAAATGTTTATAAAAAAAAAAAGTTATGTACCTGTATAACTTTGGAGGACACGGAGGACGCCGTGGCATAATGGACTCTCCCACACCTGCTTATGAAATAGCCTTCAAGTCAATTATTCAATTACTTTTGAGCTCCTAAAATGAAGGGAGCTTGCTAAAAAAAAACGCTTTAGTTGCATCACATTTTTATGCAATTGTTTTGTTCACCCCACTGAATTAAAGCTTAAAGTCTGCATTTCAAATGCACCTGAGCGGTCTCATCTACAATGCATTGCGGCAATGTACCAAAATGTGATTTTATTACATATTTTTGTTGATAAATGTTACAGTATTGTACAAACTGTTATAAGCAGTTTAAAAGCACATTGAAAAACACCAAAAAGCATAGTTTATACGTCCAAATAGTTTATAAGTCCAAATTCAGAGTTGGCTAAAAGTGAATCATTTTCCACGTTTCATTATGTATAGTGCAAGGCTCAACTTACACACAAATTCCAACTTAATCTCCCAAAATGGAAACCTTTTCAGTGCTCTAATTTAGAAAAGCAATGAACCATCCAGAAAGGAGACTAAGTCAATAGGTAAAATCAAAGTCTAGTATAATTCTTTCACATTATGCTTTGGCCTTTTCCTTCAACAAAACTGAAGGTTAGCCTAGACAAGGGGCTGTTGGGGGTGTAGGTATTTCAAGGTCTTCTATTCCTTGACTTCCCCATAAACACAAGGATCTGACTTGGTCAAAGATATGTGCTTGTTTCTGTGAAGAGAAGTAGGGCCATGGCTTTCATTAATGGTAGCAACTGAGAAAGAGGTAATCCAGGAGCAACTTCGCCATTCCAGTATTCAATAAAACATCCAAAACTTTAATACCATTCTTTCAGTAAAAAATTCCCATAGGTAAAAGACATCAAAAGGCAATACTTATCAACAAGAGGTAGTGAAGGTGGTGCGGAGGCTGGTCGACGATCGTTTTGCCCCTCAATGAGGGCTTTCTCGAGACCGTATAACCCCTTGACCACATCCACGCTCATATATACCAGAAGCCACACCCCTAAGTTCCCCCACTCTCCAATGGCAGCATATCCTCTACATTGGTTCACCTGTATCCAATGTCCGTAAGCCGTCGCTCACCTTATATAGACCAAGAGGGGGTGGGGGATTCCACCCAAAAGGCAAACCACGTAACCCACCCAAAGGGAAACCAAGACCGAAAAAACCCAAAAATCCGAAACCACCTAAGACGCCAACAGAAGGATCGGGAGATAGCTCTCCACAATCGACATGGCCCAGCAGCCCTAATACCAGTTTTGATGAGGAACTGTTCTCTGAGGAGGATATCCCTTTAGGAGAAGAAGACGAACTAGGCGCAGTAGGCGGCGCAAAAGATCTCACAGATGTAAGAAAAGGGAAAGGCATTCTCAAGAAGCACCAGATAACATGGGAACAGAAGGAGCTGAGACGCTCCCAGAGGAACAGAAACGACAAAGCCTAGATATTATCAACCTGTCAAAATTGGAGCTTGATGAATCATGTATATCACTCTTGAGGAAGGGATTAAGTTTTTGTCCTAGCAGTCAATTTCAGGAAGTTGATTTTGAGATAGAATTATTTAAGAATGTTAGAAAAATAGCATGTCATCGCTACTTTCAATCACAGAAAAAACTAGGTCTCTACAAGGAACCAGCACCTCCGGAACAAGTGTCAATCCCCACGATATTGAGTACAGAGTTCTCAGAGGAAGAGCAATTATGGATCAGAGACATCTGTGATGATCCAGAGGAAAAAATGGTCTGTTCTAACAAGGGATTGGAGGTTCCCCCACACATAGGACCTGCGTCTAAATTTAATCCTCAGATTACCCCGGGATCTGTGTTGGAGGTCTTTTTCAATAAGGTCAGACAGGAGGTTCGTGCACTGGTTTATCCAAAGCCCAAGCAAAATCTCACAAAGGGAGAAAAACGGTCTCTAAAATGGTTACAGACACAGAGGGAAGTTGTAATTAAACCGTCTGACAAAGGCGGAAACATTGTGTTATGGCCCAGGACCATGTATGAGGCGGAATGCTTAAATCAGTTGGAGGATGGAGTTACATATAGAAGGTTGCGTACTGACCCCACAGAAAGGCATATGAAAAGATTAAGAGATCTACTCAAAGGTGCTGTAGAAATAGGTATCATGAGCCGTACATCGGCAAACAAGTTGATTCCAGCAAACCCTAGGAAACCAGTCTGGTACTGCATTCCAAAAGTGCACAAGAATTTGGAATGTCCTCCCGGACGTCCCATATGTTCAGCAATTGGGTCAGTATTTGAACAACTCTCTCAATTTTTAGACTATAAACTCCGCCCCATAGTGGAGGCATTACCATCATTCTTATTAGACTCCACAGATGTCCTTAACAAATTGAGTCACTTTGAATGGAGGGAAGGATACGCACTAGCAAGTATTGATGTTACCTCATTATACAGCAGGATCAGACATGATGATGGATTGGCGGCCGTTAAATCATTCTTACCGTTGTTGCAGGAGAGTCCTGAGGAGAATTCGTTTCTGTTGTCTGGCCTGGAGGCGGTTCTGACCGGCAACTCCTTCCTCTTCGACGGGCGGTGGTACCATCAGGAGGTTGGCACTGCTATGGGGACCCCTGTGGCCCCGACATTTGCCAACCTCTTCATGGGACACTGGGAACTCGAGCAGGTATTTTCCGGAAGGGGGTGGGGTGCCGCTCGGGTCCGCCTCTGGGCCAGATACATAGACGATATACTTATTGTTTGGGCAGGAAGTCAGAATGAATTTCAAGAATGGATAGAAACTTTGAACCAGAATGACATAAACCTTCATTTGACCTGTAATTGGGGGGACCTTGAACTTGAATTCTTGGATTTGAAACTCAAAATAATTGACAATAGGATCACTACAAGTACCTACAGAAAAAGCACAGCATCCAACATGGTGTTACATGGTGAGAGTTACCATCCGACAAAATTAAAAAATAGCTTGCCTTATAGCCAGATGGTCCGCATGAAACGCAATAATACAGATGAAGTATTAGGAAAACAACAAATGTTGGAAGTGAAAAGGAGGTTTGAGGCTCGTGGATATAAGGATGAAGTCCTATGTACTGCTCTGGCTAGAGCAGAAAGTGTGGATAGGCAAAGCCTTTTAAACAAGAAGGAAAAAACCAAAAAGAATTGTTTTTTCATGCATTTTTCACACTCCCCCCTAGGAGATCATATTGCAGGAGCTATTAGACGGAACTGGGGACTCCTTAAATCGGATCCTTTGCTCAAAGATAAATGCTCTCAGCCCCCATGTATCTCATTTAAAAGATGTAGAAATCTAAGAGACAGCTTAGTGAAAAGTGAATATAAAGCTGAACAGACGAGAACATGGTTGAACCGATCAAGGACATTGGGAAATTTTGTATGCAGTAGATGCATGTACTGTAAATATTTGAAACAGGGGAAATATTTCTCATTCCTGAATCGTACTTACAATATCCGACATTTTTTTAATTGCCGGACAGAAATGGTAGTATATGCAGTGAGATGTCCTTGCAACTTAATGTATATAGGGAAAACAACTAGATCAATGGGAGAAAGATTTTCGGAGCATTTTAGATCCATAGAAAAAGGGAAGGGAGCTAAGAGGTTAATTGAGCATGTCAGAGACCGACATGGGGGGGACCCAGAATGTTTGAGCTTTTTTGGCATTGATAGATTTATTCAGACTGCGAGAGGGAGCTGTAGTGGAGATGAAAGGTTGTTACAGTTAGAAAGCAAATGGATCATTAGACTGGGTACAGAGGGCCCGTCAGGCTTTAATGATAGGTTAGATATGGGAATTTTTCTTTGAATATGTGTAGGTAGTGGGGTCAGCCTGTCCGATCACCAGATTGCACTGGGGGGTTGATGGATAAAAAAACATTAGGTATTATGATGAGATGTTGAGACTGTAATACTCATATAAATGGGACCAATGATACAATTATCTAGGTTGAGGGAGGGTACGATCCCACCTTACCGGATACTAGTCATGGAGGTCCAACCATATTCCTGTTGTTGATGTGTCTTTGTTTCCTCTGTCATGATGTTATAGACCGATGATAAGGAGTAACGATTGTTTGGATTTCTCCAGCACTGTTCTCGTTGAGGTCTTATCTATTTATGATTCCTGCATTAGATGTATAAATTGACTAGGATGGCTATTTTCATGTTTTTAACTGACATTTGTACTGATGTTTTGTATGCTTCAAACTATATTTGCTCAGGTCTACTATAAGTCCACATGCACATTGCAGACCCCTTCTTTTCAGATTAAAGTTCTATAATTCAGTGTGGATTTGATAAAAGGCCACTAGATGGCAGTTGTGTACATACAAGTTTGTTTCAGCAGTAAATACTTGCTGGCACCTCATCTCTCCACAAGATGGCAGCAATCCCGTCTAGGGCATACGTAAATGTGTTACGATAGTAAGTTACGTCCAGGGCCGTACGTATGCCGAGGGGAGCGCGTCATCACACTTAGCATGGTGTCGCACTACACACGGAAGCGGAAGCAGTATGCGTTCCGGAATAAGGAAGAGTACTAGCCCTGATGTCAATAGACGCACAGGACATTGCGTGAATAAGGTGAGCGACGGCTTACGGACATTGGATACAGGTGAACCAATGTAGAGGATATGCTGCCATTGGAGAGTGGGGGAACTTAGGGGTGTGGCTTCTGGTATATATGAGCGTGGATGTGGTCAAGGGGTTATACGGTCTCGAGAAAGCCCTCATTGAGGGGCGAAACGATCGTCGACCAGCCTCCGCACCACCTTCACTACCTCTTGTTGATAAGTATTGCCTTTTGATGTCTTTTACCTATGGGAATTTTTTACTGAAAGAATGGTATTAAAGTTTTGGATGTTTTATTGAATACTGGAATGGCGAAGTTGCTCCTGGATTACCTCTTTCTCAGTTGCTACTTATGATCTATATCTATTTTCATCCGGATGATGCACCGCTGTAATTTGATGTATTGGGATGTTTAAGGCATAGGTGTGCACTCGCTCTGTTATCTTGAACTGTCTAATTGAATGTACTACGCTTTCATTAATGGCATGTTTATGTCACAGGAAACAATCGCGATCAGGACACCACTCCTTCCACAAGCATTTTCTTGTAAGAGCCCCTGACGTTGTACATGGGTGGAGAGTATGTGTGGTTTGGCTAGAATTTATCTTGTCTGAAATTAGGTTTTAAATACAGTTGTGTGGAGACAAACCCTTACTTCAGATATTGCTTTTTTTTTTTTTTTTTTTTACAGTGAGTGATCAGGTCAAAAAATGACTGAAGAGTTTTTAAAGGATAACTGTACTTTTCAAGAATACTAGAGTTGTCCACAATCCCCACCAGTGAAAAAGTATGAAAGGACACTCCCTACCTGGATTTGTTCATAATGAAGGTATCATCACTATAGCATCTGCATTCCCAGTTCTATTCTTGTCTCGTGATTGAAGGAAAAACATGCTACTGCACATGCTAGATTATAGAGCCAGTTATAGCCATGCTAGGTTTCAGACCCCTTATGTTTAACAGCAACACTACTCTTGTTTCTCCATGATGGCCCGTACACACGAGTCACCGCTGTGGCAAGAGCCATAATTAAAAAAAAAAAAAAAAAAAAAACGCAGCGAAAGCTGGTTGCCAGGTCCCTCTGTGCAACAGCCGTAAACACGGCACACAGAGGGACACAGATTCGACAGAAGCTGTCGCCGAAGGTTCCTCCCCCTGCCGGAAGCTCCATACATTGTGTATGGAGTTGCTGTCGCTAGTCCGCATACACACGGCGGACTAGCGACAGTTGTTTCGAAGTTGCGGCGACAGCTGTCGCCAGGTAATTGGCCAAGTCAATCGCCCGGCGACAGCTCTGAGTAGCGACTGTTTGGGGTGTGCGCCTCATACACACGGGCGACCCGTCACCGCAACACTCGCACCACATGCAGCCATGTAATTGCTCCAGCAACTTCAGAATGTCCATCCTCAAGTAAAAGAACTTCCCAGGTCTGCTACCATCTTAAAAAGATGGACAGATTTAGTACATTCAGTTCGTTTTTTTTCCCCTCTTCTGTCCACAAAAACGGCTATCCGTTTAAAAAATATTTGCCAGAAATACTTACGTCATGTACTTAAAAACAATTTACACATTTGTGAACAGTTGATCTGCAATCCGGAGCACTCAGACATGGATATGAAAGTGTAAAACCACTTCCCTTACCAAAAAACCTGCAGCGTCCTGGTATCGCGGTCTTAAACCCACCCCCCCCCCCACCCACCCAGGGGGGCAGGCTATTTTTTACTGTTTCCCGTACAGCGCTGTACTATGTAAATAGACTACGTAACTAGCCGCTGGGAGACTGATGACGGAACGGAGCTCCATCATTCAAGCGGGGATGCGTGGTGCGATCCCCTGCAATCTCCACTTCACGCCAATTGGCGTGGAGTGGTACTGGGGCTGCCGCCGCGTTCAAACCAATCGGCGTGGAGCAGTCGGCAAAAGGTTAAAAATGTGTATATGTCTATATTTTTGCTAAATTTCACAGCAATTCATGAAAATAGGGTTTAATGTAGTCAACAGCTATGCAAAGCACAATCCAATAACCATTATGCCAGACCAACACATGAACATTAAAGGATTACTACCGCAAAAGTGGTAACATTTCAAATGCATTTGTTTGAATATGTATAAAACCTACATTTGTTCTGGAGTAAGGGGCACTGTATTACTTATTCCTACTTCACTGTCACAATAGGTTGGACTAGTCCATCTCCTCACAGGAAATTCCCAGGGTTTTCTTTATTTTCAAAAGCACTTACCAAATGGCAGTTGCTCAGTCCAGCTGCCAAAATAGAGTGCAAATGAGCAGGGGAGACCGGCTGGCATCTTTGTGTTGATAATGTCCAGGGAGTGTTTTTGTAAAGAATAAATGAAAAACTTGAGAATTGCCCATTAAGGGGATTGACTAGTCCAAAACCTGCCAAGATCTGTAAGATTTTGAGAGACAGCAACATAGGAGAAAAGCAATTCATAGTGCATTTTACTTTAGCAGAAATGTAATACATTTCCTATAAGTATGCGTACACATGTATTATATCATTCTTCCACAATAGTGATCTTAAGTTTAGCTCCATATACGAAGAAATGTGGATAAAATAGCAATTGCCTGAGTTGTTGCTCGATCTGTCTGCAATTGGACGGGATCAGGTGACAAATATTCAATGTCTATACATAGCCTTATATTTCAGAATTTAGATACCTGCACACCATTTGAAAATATGTATAAGGTCAAGATGGAGGATATTTACCTTCCTTCATTTACTAGCTCAATAAATGCAAGTCCAGCATTCTTCTGAATAGAGTTTTGCCATTCCTGCAAAGACAAAGTTTTAGAGTTAGAGCAAAAAGGTATTTAAAAGTCACATTTTTATATTCTGTTGTATACTATGTGCTGAGCACCAGAAATTTAGTTAACATGAACTTGTGATGCAGCAAAATAGAAATGAGCATTTCCTCAACAACATCGCATCCAAACCTTGTATCCCACTAATGGACCAGAGCAGTTTTGACAGTTTAGCCATGTCCTTATTTAATCAGAAATAACTTTGTCCCTACTTATGACACAGAAATAAAATATACATTTTTTTTCAAGACAAACTAGGCTTTCATTGTATGCCATTTTTTCCCTTACACATTTTTGTTGTCTATGAATTTTAATGGTAAAACAAGGGGGAAAAAATAGAAAAAAAAACATTTCTCGGTTTTAATTCCAGTTTAAAAATAAAGCGTGCTACTGTAGATAAAAAACACATTGTTTGGCTATTATTTCCGCTTATCACAAAACTTAGATTATGTTCCTGTCACAATTTATGGTGAAGACATTTGATTCTGAAATAATGCCACTGAGTATATTTTTCACTATAAACTGAGAAAATAAAAGTATTTTTAATGGTAAAAATCAATCTCATTAGCTCAGGAAACATATTCCCGTTCACCAATTAGTGCTGCATCAGATAGTGCCAGAAATGTGCACAGGAGCAAGCCCAAACCTGCACAGCACCGCTTCTGCTGCAAGACGTAGATCTACTGATTTGTGGCTTAGATAATAATAATAATAATTGCAGTATTTGTATAGTGCCTTTCTCCTGACTGACTCAAAGCGCTTGTGAGGCAGCCACTAGAGCGCAGAAGCAGTGTTAAGGAGACTTGCCCAAGAAACTCCTCACTGAATAGGTGCTGGCTTACTGAACAGGCAGAGCCGAGATTTGAACCCAGGTCTCCCGTGTCAGAGGCAGAGCCCTTTACACTAGCCAGTCATAGAGGACGTAGATATACTATAGTGGTGAAAGAGAACCTGAGGTGGGGCCGGTGGGAGGGCAGATTGGACACAGAGGCATGTTCGCCTGATGACATCCACCCCCCCCCAAAAAAAAAATTGCAACAATATTTGTCGTCATCTTGGAGGGTAATGGGTGGAGAGGGATTCCCTACTCAAAACTCCCACTGGGGGCATTCTAGCAGGCTTTCCAGAGCTGCCATTGGGCAGCTTTCTCTCCTTGGCCATGCCACTCCCCCGCCTCCCTGCGCACTGGGAGAGGGATATATCGCTCTCCTTCCAGCATCATGACCCAAAGGTCACAAAAGTGAAAGTGGGCCCTAGCAGGTCTCAGGAGGGGCGGAGAGCAGTGTGGATGACGGCTATATGATCCGGCAAAGCCTCCTGAATCAGGTAACTTTTTTTCAATTATATGAGCCTACCTCAGGCTCTCTTTAAACCTGTGAGATGTGCAGGTTTGAAATAACGGGAGTATGGACAGTTTGATGAGTTTATATAAGGATATTCTGAACTCCTGCTATCTGAAAACATATGTATTGATTAGTATTTAAAGCTCAACTCCAGACAATAGACAGTATTCAAAAATCTTAAATTAAGGACATATGTTAATTTTTCTAACATGTTACAGTTCTGCTCATAAGCAGTTTAGTTAAAACTGGTTTGTGGCGATTAGTGCGCATGGCCAAACCACCAGGGTATGTTAACTTCTAATCAGGGTCATTTGGGTAGTTTGAGTAATGATTATGATTTAAAAAAAAAAACAGTTAACACGGTTGTTTGGCAATATATGGCTTCAGTCAACCACTAACCATGAGTGAAAGAAGCTTGTGTTATTCGTATTCTATGAAAAATGGTTAAGAAATCAAAAGGATATGTAAACTTATGAGCACAATTGTATGTCCTACTAATGCCAAAAAGACATATTTCATAGTCCTTACTCCTTGGACGTCATTGGTTGAATATTTTCTTGCTAGCAAATATTCCATTATCTATAGCCAATGGCCAAAACAAGTAAAACAAGCCAGGAGCCCCCACAGTCACAATTTGAAAACAAATGTTTGACTGAGTTGCAACGCAAGGTAATGCCCTGCGGCGTGGCGACTACTAGCAACCCCACCCCCAATGTCAAAGGCAACAAAGCAGGAGACAATGCAGAAAGGGAGCAAGCTTCTGTCCCCGCTTGATTTTCAGCTTAAAAATAAAGACTTACCGTAACAGAAATGCCAATGTATCCAAATACACTGTCATAGCAAAAGTAAATCATGCAAAAAGTGGCTGTACGGGTTACCGGCAACATCTCTCAATGCCAAGGTAATATTTCAACATGCAAGTCCATAGTTCCATAGACCGGTTACATAATGTACTACACAAAGTGTGTAATAGCCTTGGTTATCTCTCTCCCAAAGGCACAGGGCAGAAATAAAAGCCTCAACCCCACCACTAATGCAGCCATGTAATTGTAAAGAACATTTCAACACGTAAGAACTGAAGGGTTTCAGAGAAGATTCAGCTTTGTCAATATTGCAGTCTAGTTCTAATTGACACACATTTCCTGCAGTAACTTATTCTGGAGTTCTACATGAAGTAACCCTATTGAAAAAATGCTACGTTATTTCAGGAACATAAACAATAGACAGACTGCCAATGCCACAAGCACACTGACTGGCAGTGGGGTGTACAATAATATAATCACTACAAATAACCTGGTAAATAGCAGTGCTTCATGATTAACAAAAACCGCAAACGGCAAACTGGCAGATTTGTCAGAACTTCCTGTTAAACTATAAATAAGCAGATCATAATGAAGCAAAAGTGTGCTTGTTCACTTGCAGAGATATTGATTACGTTATCTCCTGCACAGATGACTATTGTTTGTGAACCTGTTAATTGATTGCATAGTATTAAAGCAATCAATTTCTTCAAGCAATTAAAATACAGCATATACTGCACTTTCTGGGTCCGAGGCATATCTATAGAAATTGTCTGAGGATGTAAAGAAGGTGAATCCTGGCAGAGTTTACTCAACATGTAACAAACTCCCAAGGAAATGGGTAAAGCACATAGAGGTCCAGTGTGTGTTTTTGCAGGCAGTTTTTAAGAGTTTGTGAGTCTGGTAGCACTTTTTCTGGCTTCTAAACATGGTATTTTATAAAAAAAAACAAAAAAAAAAAACAAAACTATGGATATGCAGGTGAAACGTGCAAAGGAAAAATGCATAACTTGGCACTCACTAGTATAAATGGTGTAGGTCTTAAACAATGGAAAGACATATACCACCCAGCCTGCCTTACACACAGGTAGAAATATCACTCAGAAGAACCTAGGACTTCTGTAGTTTTTATTCCATTTGCGTGTATACAGCAGTTATCCAGGGATGGCAAGTGGACACTAGAATTATAAGGCTGCCTCAACCAGATCATTAACCTGTGACCAAATGTTAGGAACACAACAACCTTCCTGAGGTTGGCCTGTCACTCCTGCCTTCCTCAGATAGACAAAAATGCAGCGTTTCAGCACTGGGGAATAGTTTTGAGAATTGCTTTTTCAACTGCATTTTAACAAACTAACAAAAACAATGCCAAAACCAGTCATACTATTCTTACCACCATATTGCTAAGGTTTCACACTTGCTACAGGACAAATATTCCATACCTAAACTAAAGCCTCAGAGTACACAAACTTAAAGAGACACTGCAACATCAAAAAGATCCCCTGGGGGGGGGGGGGGGGGAACTCACCTCGGGTGAGGGAAGCCTCGGGACCCTAATGAGGCTTCCCACGCCGTCCTCTGTCCCACAGGAGTCTCGCTGCAGCCCTCCGAACAGCCGGCGAAAAATCGTTAGACCCGACTGTCAATTCAATATTTACCTTTGCAGGCTCCAGCGGGGGCGCTGTGGTTGCTTTCGGCTCGGAACTAGACGGAAATACCCGATCTCCGTCGGGTCCGCTCTACTGCGCAGACGCCGGAGACTTGCGCCTGCGCAGTAGAGCAGACCCGACGGCGATCGGGTATTTCCGCCTACTTCGGAGCAGACAGCCACCAGAGCGCCTGCGCAGGAGCCGGGAAGGTAAATATTTACGTCGCCGCTATACGGAGGGCTGCAGCGAGACCCCCGAGGGACGGAGGATGGCGTGGGAAGCCTCATTAAGATCCTGAGGCTTCCCCCACCCGAGGTGAGTACCCCCCAGGGGACATTTTGATGTTACAGATTCTCTGATTCTCTTTAAAGCTCTTTACACACGCTCTACAGACTTTGCTCAAAACAAAAGAAGTCGACAGAATAAAAAAAAAAAAGTGTCCTAATAACTAAGTGTCAGTGACGATTGTTCATGTAAACTGATCTCCTCTGGGATGATCGGTTCAAACAAATGATCGCTTCATCTAAGCTACTTACATATAGCTAATATTGTGCACTTCCAGGTCCTCATTTCATGCTACCACTAAAGGTGGCCACTAACGGTCCAATTTCTAGCGAAAAATCGTTCGAGCGATCAGACATTCTGATTGGACGAAAAATCATTCACTACACCATCAACTAACCAATCATTGCTTCCTATATATCACGACCAACAAGAAAATCCAAATTTTGGTTCGACGAAAATTCAATCAGACAATTTTTTTTATAATTATTATCGATTGTGTCCATCAACTGAGATTATTTCTAACCAATCCGATCAGAATTTCTGATCGCTCTAACGATTTTTCGCTAGAAATTGGACCGTTAGTGGCCAGCTTTAGGATCCAATCGGCAGACCATCAATGTGCTGTTGCTGAGTTAAAACATTCTGTGATGTTCGTTCTTCTCAAACCATTGAGTATCGCTCATTTTATGACGACAGTCGAATGTTTATAAGCTCAAGATTTACTTACTTCCACACGATCCTCCAGTTATCTTTTCACACAAGACAGAGCCTACTATTTTGTCTACATGAGGCTCTCAGCTCCCATTTACTTCCTGCAGAGAACTAAAGCGAGACTAACCACATAGGTAGCTATGATGCTAGCTAACCAATGTCTCAGATGGATGTGCTATTCTCATGCACATAATACCATGAAGTGATTTAAAAACAAAAATTCTGAACAAACATCTAACCATGCCTTTGCCTAACCATTTAGTGCCCTATGTGCTCCATCTGTGTGCTGTTCTCTTTTTTGTGCTTCACTTTAGTCTCCTGCTTGGTATACAATCAATTTCCAAATATTTTCTCATGCTTTTAACCTCCTTAGCGGTATGGACGAGCTCAGCTCATCCATTACCGCCGGTGGGTGCCGCTCAGGCCCTGCTGGGCCGATTTTCTTCAAATAAAAAGGTGCACACGCAGCCGGCACTTTGCCAGCCGCGTGTGCTACTTGATCGCCGCCGCTCTGCGGCGCTCCGCTGCGAGCAGCGGCGAAAGAGGGTCCCCCCAGCCGCCCGAGCCCTGAGCAGCCGGACCAATCAGTTCCGGCCAGCGCTAAGGGCTGGATCGGAGGCGGCTGACGTCAGGACGTCGGCTGACGTCCATGACGTCACTCCGCTCGTTGCCATGGCGACGAGGAAAGCAAAACAAGGAGGGCCGCTCATCGCAAAGGAATTCTGACAAGTGGAAACAGTCCCATTCACTTGTATTGCTATGCGAACTCTGCGATAGTGGAAATGGGCCCTTACTTGAATTACCGTATTTTTCGGAATATAAGACGCACTTTTTCTCCCCCAAAAATAGGAAGAAAAAGTGCCTGCGTCTTATATTCCAAAGGCAGGGAATCCCGGACTTCAGAACCGCACGCCGATGCCAACCGCCGATCCGCCGCATTGTCGGGGACTCCCTGCCTTGTCCCCGTGTGGTCTGCCGGGTCCCGCTCCCCCGGTAACAATGACGGCAGAGCAACTCACCTTTCTATGGATTCCAGCGCTGTGTAGTCTGCTGTGTGGTCCTCCTCCTCCAGCATGTCAGCTATAACTGTAAATGAAAAGTTAGCGCAGAGACACTCACCTACTCGGCGGCACGATCTGCAGACATCTCGGTCCCGGGAGGCTTCCCCTAGTGACGGCTCCTGCTAATGACTCATTGAGTCATGGGGAATGACTCATTGAATCAAACAGGAGCCATCACTAGGGGGAGCCGCGCAGCTTCCCTTAGAGACGGCTCCTGTGAATGATTCAATGAGTCATAGGAAATGACTCAATGAGTCATTAGCAGGAGCCGTCACTAGGGAAAGCCTCCCGGGACCGAGATGTCTGCAGATCGTGCCGCTGAGTAGGCGAGTGTCTCTGCGCTAACTTTTCATTTACAGGTGTAGCCGACATGCTGGAGGCGGAGGACCACACAGCAGACTACACAGCGCTGGAATCCATAGAAAGGTGAGTTGCTCTGCCGTCATTGTTGCCAAGGGAGAGCGTCCACATGGGGGGGGGGGGGGGGGTCAGAGGACAGGAAGGGCACGGTGAGGGGGGGGTGGCAAACACATGGACATGCACAGGACGGGGCTCACACAGGAGGACAGGAGGGGGACACAGGGACTGGAGGACCACACAGGGGGGGTGAAGGGGACACAGAGACGCACACAAGGGGGGCAGGAGGGGACACAGACACACATACACGGCCAGACTTGCTACATCCATGTGCTGGTGGAGGGGTACATAGCGTCACACGCTCTCTTTCAGCGGCATGTACCACGCCTCGCATACGCGTTACGCCCACTAGTCGTCACGTGGGCTTCCTCAGTGCATCTGCTGGTACATGCCGCTGGAAGAGAGCGTGTGACCCTATGTACCCCTCCACCAGCACATAGATTTAGCAAGTCTGGCCGGTCAGAGAAGACTACCCCTCAACTCGTGGAGTATCATTTAGTGATGGCAGAGGAAGTCGCGGGACGCCGCGGACACAAGTCTACAAGCGCTGAGATGATCTTATAAGAGACGAGACGTGACATGAGGTGGTGAGTGCTGCTGAGCAGCATTGGAATAAGCATCATATAAGGACTATGCATAATTAAGAAAGCTCAAGGGAGTCCTAACCATGATGTGTGAGTGCAGCCCACTGTAGAGGAAGGTGTAGTCCATGGACACTAGTATTTCCTTGGAAGATTAAAACAACAATATATGGAACTGTGATGCGGAAATTAAACTGCCTAGATCTCAAACAGAATTCCATTGATAAATGTGATGTTGCAAAGAAAACTGGATAGATCTTGAACTGCTATTCAAACTGAGCATTGTTTGTGCTGACCAGGCCTTAATTTTGCATGTGCATGTGCTGGTGTGAATGGGGAGCGCTCCAATCCAATATAGGCATTGTTTTTAGGGGGGGTGGGGGTTGTTTATTGCGGGGTTTGTATACTGAATCAATAAAGTGGACACAAGGGGCCTGAATGACCACAGACGAGGGCTGGAGGAGACACACAGGACATGAGGGGACACATGGGGGCAAGAGGATCACACAAGGTGGCAGGAAGGGATGCCACACACAGGGAGACAGAAAGGGACACAGTGGACACAAGAGGACAATGGAATATGGACACACCAGGTTTAGTATATACTGTATACATTTTTTTCCCAGATTTTTGCCCTTTAAACCTAGGTGTGTCTTATATTCCAGAGCGTTTTATATTCCAAAAAATACGGTAAATTAAGCCGGCAGCAATGTAACAGATGACGCCCCCGGCTTTCGGCTCTGCCTCCTCTCCTCCCCCTGCCTCTTTCCTATAGAACACTGGCAGCCGGGGGACATGCGTGTCCCCGAGAGTCGTTTGTCGCAATAGCAGTACAATAGCAGTCGCAAGAAACAAGCAGAGCGGGGAGGCTGCCAGTATTGTATAGGAGAGAGGCAAGGGGGGGGGGAGACCGAGAGCCGAAGCCAACGGCTTCATCTGTTACATAGCCGCCGGCTTAATTCAATGTAATTCTGTCACGTGCCTATCAAATTCCTTTTGTTCCAAGATACACTTTTGTTACGTGACTATTAATGTCATTAGTGCCACCTATTGGATGCGCCCGGCTAAAGGAAAAGTACCTTTTTTTTTACTATCAAAATATTAGTGGCTATGTCCGACACCTAAATTTCAGTGGCACCCATTTCACATTGTACAGTATCTGTACTGTGTGTTGAGAGCCTAGTCTGTAGAGGACATCTAACCCTGAAGTGGTCCCTGATAAAGCAGTTGATATCTGATGATATGCAGATAAACATACCTACTGTTCGGGATTGTGTAGACTCCACACTATACCCTGAAGTACAGAAATTACACCTGGTGTAACAAAAACCAATTTCTACAACAAAAACTATTCAATGTCAGGGCACTGAAGGAAATGCTTATTAAGGAAAAAAAATACAACATGAAGAATGTCTGTTACCCACAGTAACCAATTACATTCCAGCCTTCAATTTTTTGTGAGAAAACAAATGTGATTGCTTTCTATGTGCAGCAATTTAATTTTCCCTTTGATTAATGCCTAGAACTTTAATTTACTTTATGGCTGACATTTCCATAGACTGATTTTTGCTTTACTAAAACAAATTATTTATAATTACTATAGTCTGTGACACTGATCATTTTATGTAAAACTTCATCACATAAATAAAAGCACTGAATGCTCACATTTAAACACTAGTGTTCTTCCTGAAGTAGTCTATATGCAAAGCGAACAACAAGGTCAAATGTGCCCCACATTAGGGATGGAGAGGTGGCTGCTGTTATGGTAATATGCAAGTACTTAAAACAAAACTATCATGCACCTTTCAACAGTGTTTGCCTTCAATGTCACCACTCTCTCAGCACCACTCCAAAGATGCTTTGGTGTACAAAGCAATACAACACAAACAGTCATACTTACCAGACATTATCTCAGCTGCTCTGTCAAATACAAGCTGCTTTTACCCCCCTTCCTTATCTAACATCTTAACACCTCTAGAGGGTAATTTAATCTGCTCCAAAGTGGCAGATCACACTGAAACCAGAGGGTGAAATCTATTTAAATCAATGGAAGTACTCAGACAAAACATAATAGGATCAGCTGCTCCAGCACAGAGTCCCTGCTGTTAGTGCACTAGAAATGGATAGGGGAATTTATCGTAGGCCTATGCTTTTGAAATTTGCATAACACCTTGGAATTTAAGAATGCAACATCTTTGATATTAAAAAGTAAAGTATATTCAAAACAATAAACACATAGCTTAAAGTGTACCTAAACCTGTCTGAAAATCTGCTGAGTAGAATGCATGTACTAAGCAATAAAAAATGTCTCCAGGTTCTATATTGGTATTGGCTTCAAAGCCTAAAAAAAAAACTATATGACTGCTCATTATATTGTTGGGATTAGAAAGGTCAGCACTGTGATGTTGGAGCTGAGCAACATGTACAGTTCAGTGGAGAGGACAGGAGAGATGGAGAGCCAACTGTGGCACGGTGAACACAAAGATAAAGATTGTAGCCTTTTAGCGATCTGCGGTAAGCAGGGCTGTGGAGTCGGTACAAAAATCATCAGACTCTGGCTCCAGGTACCCAAACCGGCTCAGACTCCTTAGTCTAACTTATCAGGGCTGTGGATTTGGTAGAAAAATCATCCGACTCCCGACTCTGACGTTTATGAAACCCCAACTCCACAGCCCTGGCGGTAAGGCAGCAGTAAACACACTATAAAGAACAGAACCATCATCACGGCAAAGATATCTCTAGTGTTGTGTGTCCAAGTCTTTAGTGACTTACCAAGTTAAACTGTGGGGACAGCCAATAAAGACTTTCTCAGGCAAAAATCAGGCATGTGTACAGCGGCCCCCTGCCGCCAACTAAAGATTCAGCATGATGCATCTTTAGTGACCCACTCATGCACTGTTCTCCCTACTAACCTCGCCCTCGCGAAGCAGCTACATCATGTGTTGTGAGTCATCACTCCACCCAAATCGCAACAGACGCCTGTACAGAAACTGGTCCCAAACCATTCTCTTGCTAGGTGTAATGATCTGCTCTGCTGTCAGCACAGGCAGACAGCTTTTTGACCATTTGTTAGGTCTGAGTGCTGCAGGTCCCTGGAAAAGAGACCTGTCTCCACTCTGCAAGCTGCAGAGTTGCTGTTCTGGGGAGGAATTTGCATCCACTTGTCATGCAAATTGCTTAGCTGCTTCCTCTGATGGCTTGCAGTATAAAAAACATTTCCTCTCAGAATTCCTTGCTGGTCATGATGGTTTGTTCCTGCTAACTTACCTGGAGTCTCAGCCCTTCGCTTACTGTTTGCTAATATTGTTATCTTCGAGTAGTTCCTTGGGAGTGCCCTAGCATTCCTGTTAGCATAGTCAGGTTGTTTGTTACCTGTATTGTTTTGTACTGTCTATCTGTTGCAATTGTCTTGTTGCCAGCGGAGGTCGACAGGAAATCGTTCTGTCTGTTGGGATCGCATTCGCCCTAGCGGTAGAGGCGGTGGTTCCTTCTGTACTCTGGGAGTGTAGCCAGAGCAGCGGTTGCTACTGGTTGCTCCATCTGTCTGTCTGGAACAAACGCTTGCTAAACGGTTACCTCAACGAGATGACAGCAAGCATTCTCTTTTGTTTTCGTGTTTCTTTGGTTAGTCAGAGTTGGTACGCTTTGTCGCTATTGCACTTCTTGTGTGGCGACTGTGCCGTGCACGCACTTTGTCGCTATTGCGCTTAACGTGTGGTGACCGCGTGTAGTTAGTCCTGTCTGCTCCTGTGTGTTGGATTACAGTTTGTTATCAGTTCTGTCTGTATTCTTCCTTTGCTCTGTCTTACTCAGTCTTGTTTCGCTTATAGCAATCGACATTCTTGCGATTGCGTTCCCACTTGGTCTTCACTGTTGTGTGTTCACCGTCGCCGGGTGGCGACTAGATTGGTGGACACGTATACATTCTGTCCCTGTGCCCACGCTCTCTCTCTCTAAGGGCTATCTTGCCCTGTATTGCTTCACCTCATACAATTCCCATCTGGCATCTGTGGCAGTGCAGAGGGTTATTCCTCTGCACTCCACAGCTCCATCTGCCGGTGGGAATTTCCCTCTACAGGTGCATTGCACCCAAAGCTGGGTTCTGTTATTTTATACGCTTGTGGAGGATTTCCGCAGTGTCAGCGCACATCTTGTGCGCTGACCACGGAAATAATTCCCCAATCGTTACACTAGGATCAGGAATCATTCCCCCGGGGTGACAGGCTGTGTACATGTGATAACGGATTTAAAAACCCTTTGACTGCACACTGTTTGCAAGGGAAAGTGTTGGTGAACAGCCAACCAGTTCTCCAAACTCTGAAGAACAAAATTAGTAATGCAATACAATCCTGGTCAATGACATACAAATAATTCCAACTTGCACACATTCGGTTTAGAATATGAGCAGAGAATACCAGAAAAAAAAAACCCAAACAGAATATCGTCCATAAATGTAAGACCCCCAAAAATAAAGAAAACATAAGTCTACTGACGACATACATATCCGAAATGCCCTCCTAGATCCAGTCAAAAACAAAGCCTCCAATATATGCTCTAAAGCCCCTTCCCCAATTGAGTGATTTCAGCAATGTTTTCAGTAATGTCATGTGGTGTAGTCTACGGGACTTCCGAAGTGCATAAACTCCACTGTCTTATGTCTCCATCCATGTGTTGCAATACACTGTGGAATCACAATGTATGGTTGCTAAACAATTCCTGCAAACACACTGCAATTTTTTCTTTAAAGTAATTTTTATTTATTTATTCATCGCCTATCAAGTTTTAGCCAAACATGGTTAAGACCATAACAAAAGCCTCCTACCCGCTACAGCATAACACCATTAACAAAACAGTCAGCTGAACATCGATATACACAATTTTATCATAAATTACATGGTGAGTTACTGTACATCCAGGGAACAATGCAGATCTGTAAACTCACCCTCAGGTCAAACACTGACCTTATCTAATAAACAACAGTACACATATGGTGGACACAGTCAAATTATTTTCATATCCTATATGGGAGGTTAGGTTAGGAATGTTCCTACTAATTTTCCGACTAATCTACTCCTTTAGAAGATTGGTAATCTATCCACACGACCCACCTAATTTAGTACTTATTGTATTGATCATTATTACTTTCCACTGCAGTCTCATCAACTTTCAGAAATCACTCCCTCACTGTAGGCACTTGGGGTTGATTTCCACTTCAGCGATATTAGACCCTTTACTGCATTCAGCAAATGAACTACAGTTTTCTGATATCACCTAATTTTTGACATGTGTAGCAGGGCACTCCAGCTACTATCCTCTATCGTCTGTAGTGTACACCGCAATTTTGGGGTAATCCCAAAATAAATGCAGGAGGGTCCCTATGCCCCACATCTCCGCCAACATCCATCATTAGTCCTATACATTTTTGCCGACTGAACTGGCATCCTATCCCAATGCATCAGGACCTTGAGATTTCCTTTAATTCTAGTGCTTATAGAAGACGTATGCACGTCTAACTATATCCCTTTGAGCCTCATCTAGAGTATCTCCTATTTCTCTCTCGCCCAGCGGATCGTTCAGGAACAGCCTACCAGTCCACCGACAGTGCGTACACACGCACTACAGTCTGATGAAAACCTACCCAGCGGAAGGTGCCGACGGACCAGTCCTTGGCTGCTGTAGTGCGTGTGTACGCACCTTGACCCTTCAAACCTACTAGATTGTAAGCTTGCAAGGGCAGGGACCTCCTTACTAATGTTACTTGTTCTGCTGTAAATTATCATATGAACATGTACCAGTACTGGTGATAGCTCAAACCACAGATTTGATTTTTTCATGCATCTATACTCACCAGTATTGGTTTTGTACTATGTACAGCAGGAGACGTTGGTGCTATACAACTAAATCCAAATAATAATATCAAACCTACTATTTGTAGCTAGCTTTAAAGAGACTAACAAAATGTTCAGCCTTATTTCTTCTATCCTATAAGTTCCTGTACCTGTTCTAATGTGGTCTGCATTACTGCAGCCTTTTCTAGTTGCACTGTCTCTGTAATATATCTAATCTTTTCTTTGTCGAGCTTTGGCAACCCAGGGAGGAATGGGCTGCCTCTGTTGTAATGAATACAAGTTATGCAGGCCCCCTGCAGGCTCTGTGTGCTTTGTTTGCGCCTCACACAGACAGAGTCTCTGCTCTCAGTTTCAGCTTGTCTGTGATGCTAGGGGGTGAGGGGGCTGCCTGTCACATGCTGAGAGAAACTGAGAATCCCAGACTGGAGTGCAGATAATACACTATGTAATAAAATCTTCTAGTATACTGGAACATGCACATTAGTGTATGTGTGTTACATAGTTATTTGGGTTGAAAAAAGACACACACAAATTACTTCCTGGCTAGCGGCCATGTTTTTTTTAAAACACTGCCTAAAACTGGCGATTAAAAGCCAGGATCGCGGCAGGGAGCGGTGGAAATGGTAAAGAGGGATCCAGGAGAACACAGTGGCTCGATTGGTATGTTTTTATTGTACAAATCGGACAGTACAGATTCTCTTTAGACAAGGTCTTGTAAAATGCTTATTAGATTACTCAACATACTAAAACTTTCCTTGGAATTGAAGAGCTAAACATGTATGTTAACACACTAAAACATAACCAAATGTGTGACATAGCAGGTCACTGGAAAGAGTACTCTAAAGGGAAATATTCTTTCAAGTGACCAAATGCAACCCTCTCCTAATCAATACTAGAGTTTGGTTTCAAGAGGGGGGTAATAAAAGTTGCTTTAAAGCCAGCAGCTACAAGCCCAGCACAGATGATGATCATTAGGAATCAGGATTCTGTTACCATCATGTATGGTGAAGCTGTATAAAATGTATCCTATTAGTACTTGGTCAGTCTGTTTGACAACTGCAGCACTGAAGACAAATGGCAGCTGTTGCCCTGCGAGGTCTCAAGTCAGATCTGTAGGGAATTACAAGCCCAAGTGGTTAAAAAAGTATGGCTTGTTCATTAGAAGCCGCTTCAGGGAAGAAAACGGCCAGTGCTGCTATTAAAGAGTACATCAAAAGAGCCAATTATTTTTATTATGCCATAAAAATACATACAAATATGTTTTATCAAATAATACAAAACACCAAACAATTCAGTGCATCTGAGATTCTGCCACAGTAACACGCGTGCAGCACCCTGTAATTTATTATTGTCCAGCATAACAATTATATTAAGCCTCTGCCTGCATTTTGTCAAATGTAAATTCAGAAAATGTAACCGGTTATAAAAACTGCACACTGCTGTGTTTATTACATATTTTTAAAAAATTATTACAGTACTACCGTAAGTAGTTTAAAATGCTTTAAAAGCATGTGGGGAAAAAAATCCCCAAAAATAGATTGTGCCAATGTCCAAATCTAGAAAGTAAAAGTATCTACATCTAACTGTGTATAACACAGGATTCAAGACACACATTTAACTTACAACCTCCCAGAACAGAATAGGTTTGTAAGCAGGGGACCATCTGTATACCTGTAATCTGTGTAACAGAAGTTTCAGTCGTCCCCCCATACCCCTGTTATTTCTGTGGAGACACTGGCTCATGATAAATTAAATATTCTATTTCTAATTATTTGATGAATTCTCATGGCATCTAACTGTGGCAGTATATGTGCACAGTCTCCAAAAAATGCTTACACAAAGTGTGATATAAAAGCCAAAACTGGTAAATTCCCTTTCAATGCCAAAAGGTGTACAATATGCTATATAAAGTACAATAGCAGATCTGTAACAAATCTGTACCACAGCAATTCTGCTGGTCGAATGTGGTGTACACTATACTAAGCAAAAAAAATGTCCCTTCAAGGGGCTCTATAGAGGTTAAACACTGCTTATTATGAAACCTCCCCATTTTAAAATTAATAGGAATTGTCACCTCTGCGTAAGTGAAGATCTAAATTAGTTCAGTGAAAACAGAATGGACGCCCACCATGTTTTTGGCATCAGGGGATTTTAACAAAGCTATGCAAACACGTAATACATCAAATCCTACTCATAAGAGAGTCAAAAACATCTGTTTAACTGGGCTGAGAGCTTTATAATGGTTAATTTACAGATGAGGAAATTCTCATTGATTCCAGGACATACTGTACTTGCCATTTGGTTACATTCCGATCACAGTCATGACTAGATGCTGTTTTTCCTGAAATATGGCCATACATTTTCTATGGGTAATATTAAACATGATAATATGGCACACCTCATTGCGCTACTTGACACAGCAAAGGCCCTTCGGATGGAAGGTACTGACCAGATATGGCCTTAGTCCCAAAACCATTTCTCTATCTAGTCCAGATGTATGCAGGCGATTATCTGAATCAAATTATCCCACTGAATCTTAACCCCGTGGTTTAGACTTTTACCAGTAAATGTATATCCTATAGCAGTGATGATTAAACTTTGTTGCTCAAACTGCAACCCCAAACACACTTATTTATTGCAAAATGCCAACAGCAATTTAACTGGAATACTATACCCAGTATAGCTAAACAGATGCCCCGCCCCCACCCCCATTATAGGTAGCCAGAAAATGCCCCCAGTATAGACAGGCAGATAATTACAGTAGAAGGACACAATCTGGGAAAATGGGGATGTTGTGGCCCAACAACTGGACACTGATGTGAAATACATGCAGGACCATGCAGCCGTTTGAGGAGGTGACCAACCTGGTGAGTGGCGCTGAAGGCACCATCAGCGACTAGATCCCCTATGCTTACTTCCTGGAGCGTGCCGTGCGTTGAGTGGTGGATGAAGCTGTGGAGGAGCGTGAACAGGAACAGTTACGGCAGGAGTCGTCGTTGGTGCGATTTTCATCCGAACCAGATGTTTCCTTGACACCTGCGGCAGCACAGACAGCCGTATGTGTAGCCAGATGATTCTTCCTCAAACCCCCCCCCCCCCCCTCCATATGGGCAGCAAGATAGTATAGGTAGCCAGATGACCTCACCCAGTATAGATCACCAACAACTGCTAACCCCTATGGCCGTACAGGTAGCCAGACCAACGGCCCTGCCCCCCCCCCCCCAGCCTCATGCGGTAACAAGACCTCCGTCTCATATAGCTGACACCTGCCTCCCACCCCCTCCACATATAGGTAGCTAAAAGAACCCCCAGGTTTGTCAGCCAGACATCCCCACACCCCCTACGGAATAGGCAAGCTAAAAGTCCCCACCCAGTATAGGAAACCAGATGACACCCTCCCCTCCCCCAGTATACATAGCCAGATACAACACCCCTCACCAGTATAGTTAGCAAGATGCTAACTATCTACTTAGGCCTAGCTGCTCCTATCCAGCAGCCAGGCATTTGCTAGCGCTTGGCACAGACAGTGGACAGACCCCCCCCCCCCCCCCCCCAACGTAGTTTTACTTTCAGGTAAAGCCACATCAAATTTGACATGCGTTGTATTAAATAACGCTGCTATTCAGCTACATGTAACTGCACCCAAACTGTGCTTGAGGCCAGGAGCCAGGTGGCTATACTGCTCGGCAAACGATCAGTTCAGCCATCCTTGGAAACGAGCCCTTCGCATGTGATGCCAGAAATGTAAATATCCAAATGTGATGCATGTGTGCAGAACTCGGCGCAGAACTGTCATCCGAGGGATTGAGAACAGATCCCTGTAGGTGACAGTTACTGTGGTGGGTATGCACCATAGTCTCTGGCCAACCACTGACATACTGCACTCTATCTAGCACATCCTTTTAGCAACCGGAAACAACCTGGACAAGATGGGATATATTTTTCTACAAGGAATTTGTATTTTAAATACTTCTAAATATTGTCCAGTCCTGATCCAAAATAATAAATATCACTACCGTTCAGAATTACAATGCACCTTTGTCCTTTCTGCATTTTATTGGGCTGTAAGGATAAAGAAATAATGTACAACCAAGGGCCTTTTATCACCAGCTCAAGAGAAACATAACATGCATTAACACTGCTTAACTCTGAGTTTAATATGACAGCTAAATGTGTCCAGATTTCAAAAGAAAGGCTGCTGAAGAATATTTATTACTGTAACAAATCCTTGAAGTGTTATATAAAATTCATTAGTTTCCCTTAATCAATTCCTGCATCAACATGCACATTAGCCTGTGACAGACTAATTCAAGAAAAGCAATTACAACTCCATACTTTATGTAAAAAGACGACAAAGAAACTATCTTAAACCAGGAAAACACAATCAAAATGCAAAGAAAAACAGATTAGGGGTGATTTATTTCATTTTTTTTGTGTGCGCTGAAGTTAATTACAAGTAACTTAATAAAGGACAAACCCTTTAATATTTCCCAGCATGCAAGAGTTTTCAGAGGCAAACAAACAAGTAGAGTGGCAGGCCGAATCAGCATTAGCTACAGTACCTCCTGGAACCGCTCATTCAGAAAATGAACACAAGCGAAACACTAACAATACCACAATGCACAATATGAACAAATTTCTGAAATCTCAGAAATGGTTTTGAAAAAGCACAGGCTTTGATTGGCTGTTTGAATTCATTCATTTCTGAATACCTAAAAAATAATTCATGATTTTTATTTAATGGAAAAACAGCTTTCTCCACCAGCTGGGCAAATGGATGCATCTTGAAGAGGAACTTTTTACAATTTCAAACACATCCCAAAAGACTAGTTCATACATCACACTTTGTCTCTGATGATGTCACTGCTGGCAGTGCCCCTTCATTCTGGTCCCACAGCTGCTGCTATCAGCAATATCTAGAAATGTATCACTCTCCTGGTCCTTGTCTAGAGGGTAAAAGTTCTGTCAGACCGGGTTGCTACCCTCTAAACTCAAAGCTGCACAGTACCTGGGAAGGTGTGGTGGACATATTGGCTCGATGATTCTGCATTGATCTTTTGGAAATTGTTAAAGCTAGATCACTGGATAAAATGGCACAGGAGTGAAAAAATAAGCAGTTGTCCGTTGCTCCAGGAACATTTTTTTAACCGATTTTAGCTTTGCATGAATTACCAAATATGTTATTTTTTCTCTCTCTCTCTCTCTCTCTCTCTCTCTCTCTCTCTGGTCACACTTTAGAGAGCATATTGAACAATGTGCATCATTAAGGGTTCTTTTATTCTAGTAATCCACATTTGTTTCAACACATGTACTTTTTGATTGCATCGGTTTGCTTTTAACCACAACACTGTGCATTCATACTGATCATTCAAGATTTTTTTGAGTGGCCTTTTCAAAGTGTGCTCAAGTGTCACCCTACATTCACAGACTGCACTGCTGCCCCTTGTTCCATTCTCCTCAATTTCCACCGAAACTGCACTTCTTGGAAGATGTAGCTACAGTAAGGGAATTAGAACACAGGACTAGGCTTGTGACTGAGTGTCTGATCCAGGATGGAAGCATGAATGTCTTTTAGCGAATGTACGGATTGGATACTACAGATAAGATGCGGGTACCGGAGTAGTAGGTTTCCGCTACCTGGTTACCTGGCTCATTGAGGATTAAGCTAAGAAGCACAGTAAAGCAATATATTTGTTTTCACATGACTTGTTAAGAAAGGATCTACTAAATAGAACTAATCAAGAAGTGTTAGCAGGGCTGTGGAGTTGGCACAAAAATCATCCGACTCGGACTCCTCATTTTATAAAACCACTGACTCAGACTCCAGGTACCCAAAAATGCTCCGACTCCGGCTCCCCAGCCCTGGGTGTTGGGGCCCTTTTCTACTACCCTGCAATTTGCAATCTGACTCTGAATGCTAACGGATCGCAAAACTCAGGGTAAAGTAAAACGAATGGAAATGGCAGCGGCCATTAACATTAGTGCAATCTGATTGCATCGCCATTTTGGTCCAAGCGTAATAGTCATTCTGCAGCGTTTTGATGCGATTGAGCTCTACTATACTGAGTATAGTAGTTCAATCACATTAGAGGAAATTGGTTTGAAATACGATTGTGTTTCATAGTGGAATAGGCCGTTTTCCACTATGAAATGCATTTGCGTTTCAAGCCAATTTTATTTCAACTAATGTGATTGCGATTGAGCTACTATACTCCGTATTGTAGAGCTCAACCACATCCAAAGCAAACATCACTCTGGGACACACACCTGTTAAGCAACACAGACTGGGTGCGATGCCATTGATACAACGGGTTTTGGATTTTTTGAGACAGGGGGCGGGGGTGACACTGCAGTTTTCCGCACAACTCATCCAAGTCCCCATAACTATTTATTGCACGGCGATAGTGATTCGGATGCAAATTCACATCGGCACGGGTGCCACCTCTATTTTGGAAAGGAACAAGACATACCAGTGGAAATTTAGCCCGATTCTTGTAATATATACTTACTACTACAAATCTGCAATACGATACACATGTAACAGTACACTAAAGGCTCAGATTTCTCAGGAGGCTGTTATACACTAAGGAGCAAAACAAAATCTTTTAGAACCTATTTCAGAAGCTAGTACCAGAAACAAAATGAATTATTAATAAAAAGATTAAAAGATTTACACATAGATGCTAAACCACATGGTTACTAGGGTAATTTAAGGAGAATAACTGAACATCTACAAGCTACAGACAAAGCTATACTGACCAGGATGGACACTTTCCAGTGTTTTCAGCTCAATCAGATGTTCGGAGTTGATGGGCCATGTTGTAACAGTAGGGAGCCAAATTAAAACACACATCATTTTGAGCAGTCTCCACGTTTAGAGCTTTGCTTCCTGTCAGGAAGAGTTCTATTTCAATGCATAGCCCAATCAGCAGGGAGCTCAGAGAATTAAGTGCCAGTTGATATTACTTTGTTTTGCATCAACCACCCTTGAGGATAGCGTTCAAAGATTTCGTAAAGAGGTCAGCATGGTCTCATCCTTCTGACTAGACTGCCAAGCCACGGGGTATGCTCCTGCTTCTATGAATTTCACCTTATATAGTGATGTTTTTTGAACCCTAGTGAGCTGGAGTCACAACAGGAAGCCTTGTACTTCGGAAAATGACTGTTTTTATGCCTACATTATGATATTCTTGAGCTCCTAACATCGTTAGCACAAGGCTTAGATTACAGTCTGGTAAAGCTGTCTCTCTACATTAAACTGACAGCTTTAAAAGCATTTGAAATTTGTTTCAGATAATCTAGCAGAGACCATATGTAATGTAAATACACATACATTTGCATCTTATTCCCTGTGTCACATTGTGTTGTAATTTCTCCCCTAGCTTGTGTACAGTGCTGTATATACGTTTGTGCATTACAAAAACAGTTTTATAATAATAATAATTAAAGTGAGGTATTTTAAAGTAAGAAAAATAAATTACACTTTAAAAATACAAATAGAAATATCTATATAAAAAGAAGGAACTTTTTCCAATACAATGGGCAGGCAAATACATTTCTAAACTATAATCTTCATTGAAGTAAAGAGTAAAAAGTCCCTGCTCAGTGATTCCTGAGGACCTGACCAAAGGGGTTTCATTTCCTCCCTAAAATAGCTGCTCAGGTAAGGAAAGGGTAACACATCATAGATTGATTTTTTCCCTGAGAGGTGTGGTCAGGTGGGATTTGGGCAGATCAGTCCAGCCGATTCAGCTCAATCTGGGAGAGAACACAAGCTTTGCGCCAGGCTGCAGGAGGTATTGTAATTTGTGCTGCCAAAAACTGTTACATTAAAAGGGAACCTGAAGGGAAAAAGTGCCCATTTGGGATTCTTACCTCAGCAGAGGGAAGCCTCTGGATAATCTAGAGGCATACCTCATCCCCTCCACTTCATAGTTTACTTGTCAAACATCACAGACGGTGCATGTCTGTGATGTAGAACTAAGCCAAATGGCCTCAGCTTTTTCTGAGCAAGAGCAGCGGCTCTTCACTATTTTGCAGGCGCAAGCAGTCCTGTGCCTGTGTAGTGCGTCCACTCACATACAGCATGGCCCAGTGGTGGACTGCAGGAGGACGTGGGAAGCCTTTTGAGGATGCAGAGGCTTCTCTCTACAGAGGTAACTAACTTTTGCAACCCCCAATGTTACAGGTTTGTTTTAAAGTTGTTTTTCTTCAAGGATAAGCATTAGGCCTTTTCTCTGTTGAGGGGATTATCAGCGTTTAAGCTTAGTCCATTTTGTTCTCGATTTCTTTTCGACTATCTGTAAATAGTGTAAGTACTAAATAAATAGTTTGCCCTGCACAAACAGAGCTCGGTGCCGGTGAACAACAGAGATTGCCTTTTTAGTATGAGGGCATTTGTTGTCCATTTCAGCCCCTTACAATATCCTTGTAGTGTAGTTTTGTATCACTATGAGCTGTCTGGGTACTCTGACACTTGGTTGCCAAGTGAAGGTTAGTGTCAAACACTGTATGCATGTTGGATTGGTGTGGCTCTGTTAAATGAATAGGTCTCATGGTGGCTATACATCTAGTGATTTGGTGGCCGATCAACTGATTCAATCAGTATCGTCACAAGCTTGCACGATCAACAATTAAACCACTTGTTGGTGCAAACATTTGCAGAATTTATCGATCGGACATGCTGGGAATGTAAGATATTGTAAGCGATTCAATTCCCAGCCGCTGTCCCTCCCAAATGTTTTATGTACCCCATCCACACCCCACTATGCATTAAAATACTTTACCTGTCATGCCCTCCGCTAGCATCCGCCCCACTTCCACATTCATATATACACTTAGTAACATTGAAATAACATCTATGCTGTAAGAATAAAGCCAGATGTGTGGCTGTGTCACTAATAGAGATGGTCAACGAGATGGAAATAATTCAGCGTTTTGATGCGGATTTATGCAAATGTATGCACTTCCTTTGCTCATGAAATCAAATAATTTGATATGTTAAAATTTGGTTTGGTGACTATGAATTAAATGGTACCTGAGACGGATGAAAAGAAAAGTTTTATACGTACCTGGAGCTTCCTCCAGCCCCCTTCAGGATAATCCAGTCGCTGTCCTCCTCTGCCACCTGGATCTTCTGCTATGAGTCCCGGTAATTCAGCCAGTCAGCGCAGTCCGGCCGCGTCCCGCTCCCACAGCCAGGAACATTCTGCACCTGTGCAACAGTGCTGCGCAGGTGTAGTACGCTCTTAGTGGTGGAGATTGTGCATGCGCACTACGCCTGACTGGCTCAAGTACCTGGACCCATAGCAGAAGATCCAGGTGGTGGAGGAGGACAGCGAGGGACTGATTAGCCTGAAGGTGGCTGGAGAAGCCCCAGGTAAGTATAAAACTTTAATTTCATCTGTCTCAGGTGTACTTTGTTACACAGTAGTACTATACTCTACATATACACTCCCCACAGAGCTGCAGGGAATCCACTGAGAATGTTGTGCACATTGAACACAGAGGTGTTGTCTATCACCCATAAACCTGGTTCAGATTGTGCATGAAGAATGTTTAATAGAGGAAGAATCTTCTTATTCCCCTGCAGAGTACTTGCACATCACTCTTACATGTGCCCACAGTCACATTGCCTAGGGCCTGATAGATGTTCTTTGTTCCTGTCTTCTAAAAGTACTCTTACCAAGGACTAGTTTTAGTCTATGACAAAGTATTAGAGGGAGAAGATCAGCTGGCTATCCAGGTAACTGGTATTGTTTAAAAGGGAATAAATATGGCAGTCTCTATATCCCTCTCACTTCAGTTATATTTTAAAATTCCTAAGCGTTGGCAGTTAAGAGATGCATTTCATGTTACATACTTCCAATCAACAAAATTGTAATATGCAAATTAGAGTCGTCGGAGGAATCCTAACCTGCGGAGTAGGAGTTGGTGGATTTTTGTACCAACTCCACAGCCCTGCTTTCGACCCTGCATAATCTGGCGAGCAGATGCTACTAGAAAATGCTGTACCATTTTAAACTAGTCAATATACAATTAGGCAGCCAGTATATATTCATGTGAACTTGGTCAGAGCACACACTACTTTTTCTCCAGCTTGCAGTAAGATTACTGTACAACTGAAAAAAATGTCAATCATGTACTGAATTGAAAATGTGGAGGGCACTTTACTGATTGCACGCATTACACAAATTCAAGTCATTTTGCCTAAACCATGTTAAAAAAAAAAAAAAAAAAAGGCATACTGCACAATACAATAAATGTCAGCAAGCAAATGGGATCTTGAAATTGCATAAAGAGATCCGGTCCTCTTCTTATTCAGAATAAAGGTCATGTCACATTAGAGGTATGCCATTCCATATGATGAATGACTAGGCTATCTTGATGGTATATTTTGTATGTACAGTACAATGCTTTACATCTCAGAAGTCCAAGGTCTAGTCATAATAAAGGGTTTGTAACAGTCTAAATATCCCTTCAATTGATGTCCACAAATCACAGTTTTTGAGCAGTTTTATTATTCAAAAGCAGCAACTGAAAATTGTCAAATTACAATCAAAGTCACAAACAAATTCAGTCAATATAGCATAAAAAGAGAGTAAGTAGTCTTGAAACAAATGTACATTTATGCCAGGGTCAATAGCAGAAAAGTTGGTAGCAAGGCAGAAGACTAGTGTAGTAAAAACTGGCTTCATTGAGAACACTGGTCGATTTATGGTCTAAACGTTCAACTAGATCCGTTAAGTGACCAAAATGCAAAGCGACATTTCTGGACACAAGAGGGTACCTTCCCAAAGGTATACAAAGTGCAATTACCAGCCTTACCGTGTGGATACAGTGCAACAGTTGCTAACAAAAAACACTACCATCTTTAAAACCCGCTTACCGTATATACTCACATACAAGCCGAATTTTTGACCCCCAAAAAGGAGGTCAATAGTTGGGGGGTCGCCTTGTATGCGAGTCTTCCCTGGTGGTCCGTGGCCCCCGCCGCTGCTATTGTTAAGGCAGCGGCTTCCTCTTCCCCGGCGCTTCCGCTTCACCGCTCTCATGCGCGTATGAAGTGATCACAGAGCAGCGCCGGTGTAACGATGCAGGGGGCAGGAAAGAGCTGTTCCCCTGGTAACGGCGATACAGATCACCGCTACAGGGAGCCACGCTCTTTCCTGCCCCCTGCATCGTCACAGCAGCAGCGCCAGGCGCGCTGCTGTGATCACTTCATACGCGCATGAGAGCGGGGAAGAGGAAGCGCCGGGGAAGAGGAAGCCGCTGCCTAAACAGGTAATAGCAGCAGGGGGAGCAGGGAGCTATACTGGCCACTACCTACCTATACTGGGCACTATACTGGCCACTACCTACCTACACTGGGCACTATACTAGCTATACTGGGGCACTACCTACCTATACTGGGCACTATACTGGGCACTATACTGGCTATACTAGGCACTATACTAGCTAAACTGGGCACTATACTAGCTATACTGGGGCACTACCCATACTGGGCACTATACTAGCTATACTGGGACACACTGGGGGGATCACACGGCCTGCACCAATCCAGAATTTCCTACCCCCGGCTTATATGGGGGTCAATCATTTTTCCCTGGTTTTTCATGGAAAAGTCGGGGGGTTGGCTTATATGCGAGTATATACGGTACTTTTCACAAATGTGACACCGTAAAGCACTGAGCTCTCTCACGGTCCTCCAGCTAGCCCAAAATGTGGAGTCAGATTTTTTTTTTTTTCCTTCTTTCACCAAAAGAAAAATTGTGTGTCAAGACTTCTCAAGAAATACACTTCCAGAAGTATGAGCAGAAGGTATAATTTACCAGTAACTTCTCCAAGATAGACCCCAGCAATTCCAATTAATATTTAAGGTGACTTATCTGGGTCTGTCAGTTACCGTATATATCAAGTGTGTAATTTTCTCTCCAACTAAAGCCTCCTCTAGACGAGGCTGTTCTTGTGTGTGTGTGTGTACAGGTGTCCTCTGATGCCTCCATCACTTATTATTCTGGCATGTTGGATCCTTAAAGCGGACACAAACCAAACATTTTTTTAATTGAAAATATTTAGTTGCACCACTCTGACACATACAAAGATAAATAAACACTCCTTCAAGCCTATGAGCATTTCAGTGCATGCTTTTCACCCTTCTCTTTTATAACTAGGATTATACAGGTGGCAGCCATTAGCAATTCCTCCTTTGCCAGACACCTGCTATTCACCAATTTGCCAGTTTCTGTCCCGGCAAAATGAAAGGAAGGGAGGGGTTCCTCCAATAAATGTTTAATATTTTATATTTGTCATCATGCAGCTGAAAAAAGGCTGCTATTTATTATTATAATTTAGAAAATAGATTTTATTTCTGAAATCTTGTATTTTTAGTTTGGGTCCACTTTAAGTGTAAACCGTCAGAGTCCATCAACCCACACCGTACCAGACCATGTAAGCCGCTCAGTCATTGCCTGTACAGTCATCCTTCCCCCACGCTTCATAGATCCAGAAAACACCATTGGCTATTGCCTAGCAACACATCAGTACAGCACCCCACAAGGTCCTCAGAACTTGGCACGCAGCACAAATAGGGGAAATTATGTGTGTACACAACTTAATTCTCAGGCATTAGTGAGAACTGGCTTTAACTGAAATCCCAAGATTATCCAATAGCTTACAAATGAAAAGGTTTTATCAAATAAAATAGAATATATTTATTTGAATTACAAATGATAGCCTATTTAATGCCTACTGCAATAATGGCTGTGTGCGAGTTTCCTTTTAAGGCGTTTTTATGCGCAGTGCTCACAGGCAGTTCCAAAGTCTCCAAAGGCTTACAGTTTGTCCACAGTGAGTTCAAATAGGTACTATGCTTACATTAAAAAATACAGTATAATAAATACTATTAGTTATTAAAATGGCCTCATCCTTCCTCTTTTGGTGCAGCAGAAGAAACCTGATGCTAGGGGAAAAATAATTACATGACTTTCGAACCCTTCTAACCTGACCCAGAAATTAACCTTAACTACAAATCCACAAGTAACAGATTTTTAATTACCTTGGATACAGAGGCCAGGCGATGAGACTCGATTTTTCTAACACATCCTATGCATTTCTGATAAATGGTAGAAGAATAGATGACCTGGCAGAAGGCTCACACAATAACATGTGATTTACAGGACATGAATGCAGCTTGTGTAAGATTTATCTGACAGGCCCCTCCGATAGTGGCCTGCTGAGTATCCGATGGGATGATTTCTAGTCAAGGAAGTCTGCGACCTAGTAGCCATACACATTATTTATTTATTAGATGTTTTGGGTTGAAACCATTTTTAAATGATGCACTTCACAATGCATAGCCATAAATTTAGCTTAAAGCCTTGGAGGGGAGGTAGTGTTATTGGAATGTATGTCAACCTGAATTAGGATGAGCAAAACAACGCTTTTATCAAGTGGCCTTGAATGCGATGTCTATTGTTTCAAAAACTATATTCATGTCAAATAAACAAAAATGCTCTGCAGTAATATTACATGAAATATCTCTTTAAACCTAAGTGGAATATTGCTGCCAGAAAAGAACAAGGGAAATAAATAGTACAGTTCAGCAATAAAATATTCAGTGACCATAACAAACAAGAAACAATATCTCTGACATTGCTGTTTTTATGAAGAGCCTACAGATTAACTTGTCTTGACATGGAATGGCTGTAGAGTTGCGGACTACCATTTATATAAAAATGGCTTCAAGTTATTCAAAGCTCAAGGTACAGCAAGTCTAGCAGGCTGCAATCCCATTAGTGCAATATATTTGTTTTCTGTACATACATGCCACTTTGAAACTACTGTTTACTCTGAAAATCAAAGTTAACAGAAAAACAGCTTGAAGCGGGATACAACTCTGACATTCAAAAAAAATGTGTTTTCCTACCTTCTATTACCATATTTGCTTTTTTTTTGCACAATATTGTAGATTTACAACTTACAAGTGCCCAAAGTACAGTTAATCAGCTCTGAAAACTTCCATTGCATTTTTACTGCATAGCTGCTGTATTTATATAATAAAATCTGTCTAGTGATCACTTCTAAGCTCCCTCTGCTTCTACTATGTGTGCAGCTGTTTCAGCACTGCTGCTAATGTTTACTAATTATAACTGACAAAGGCATGTAAATAAAAGATTTTACCTCTTCGGATTCAGCAACAAGCTTTCCACTGAAGAGGAAAGTGATGTGTTTAACTGTTTGAATGTTCTGCTACCAATTTTTTGTGATAGTAGGTTTCATGCTGTAAATATTTTAGAGCAAAGATTAAACGCTGAGCTTTATAACACGTTAAGCCTTGTACACATGTACAAGGCCTGTTGCCTGGCAGAGAAGGCACAGAGGAAAAACGTAGCATAGTCACTTGCACTTTTTAGATATTGTAACTCATGAATATAAGTAAGGGAAAAAAAAACTGATATTACTTTTAAATGTACTCATTTAACTAGTTTTCCCCTTTATCACTGGAATGGAGCCAGCTGTCTATACCACTTTCAGAGTAAATGAGCCCTTGTGCTACTGCCGTGTTGTAAGGATGAGTCCGATCAGAGGAGAACCAAGATGGCACAAAACAACTGTGAGCTTGTGTATAAGCTTTATAAAGGTGTGAAATATGCCACACAGCGCACAGAAAGTGAACTATGCTGTGGATTACAAATTCCCTCTCATTACTTAGAACTGGCAGATTTAGGGAACCTTACAGAGCTTCCACGTCTTTTTAATGTGAACACAAGGTAAGAGTTATATGGAGGATGCCACATTTATTTCCTTTTACACGATACTAGATGCCTGGCTGTCTTGCTGATCCTCTGCCTCTAATACTTTCATCCATAGACTCTGAACATGCATCCAGCAGATCAGGTGTTTCTGACAATATTGTCCAAACTGACAAGATTAGCCACATTCTTTGGTGTAATTTAGACACAACTGCAGCCAAATAGATCAGCAGGGCTGCCAGGTAACTAGTATTGTTTAAAAGGAAATAAATATGGCAGCCTCCATATCACTCTCACATATTACATTTCACTGTTGCTTCCATGATACTATATAGCCATCTAATTCTCTGTTGTCCCCTCCTCCTCAATCTTCCCCAGCATCAGGGTCTTCTCCAATGAGTCCTGCATCTTCATTGCGTGTCCAAAGTATTTCAGCTTCATTTTCAGCATTGCTCCTAATGAACAAGCAAGGATAATTTCTTTAAGTATTGACTGATTGGATCTTCTGGCAGTCCAAGGGACTCTCAAAAGTCTTCTCCAGCACCAAAATTCAAAGGCAGCGATTCTTCAACATTCAGAGTTATTTATGGTCCAACTCTCACAACCATACATTACTACTGAGAAAAAACATGGTTTTGACCATACGAACCTTTATTGACAAGGTGACATATTTGCTTGTTATTACACTGTCCAAGTTTGTCATTGCTTTCCTTCCAAGTAGTAAACGTCTTAATTTAATGGCTGCAATCTCTGTCTGCAGTGATCTTTGAGGCCAAGAACACAAAGTCTACACTGCTTTGATTTCTATCTCCTCTATATACCAGGAGGGAATGGGTCTTGATGCAATGATCTTAGTTTTTAATCTTGAGCCTTAAGACAACTTTTGCACTCTCTTCTTTCACCCTCATCAAGAGGTTAGAAACATTCATAACTATTTAAAAGGACACGCTTTCCCTAAGTTTCATCCAACTCTGTCTCTGTATGCTATTAGGAAGACATTTCTTTAAAATGAGAGATGCAGTAAAGCTAAACAAAGATCATAAAAAATAAAAAAAAAATAAAAAAAGGACTTCATATCAGTACTGAAAAGTTACAGGGTTACTTTTAAGGTAATACTATGAGAAAAGATCAGAAAGCAAATGCCAATTTAGCACCACAGAGATTATTATTATTATTTAGTATTTCTATAGCACCGACATATTCTGCGGCACTGAACAGAGTACATAATCACAGAGAGGCTCACAATCTAATCCCTTCTATAGTCATGTGTCTATATCATGTAGTGTATGTATGGTATTATCGGATTCTAAGGCCAATTTAGGGGGAAGCATATTATCTGTAGGTTTTTGGTATGTGGGATGAAAACCGGAGTGCCCGGAGGAAACAGATGCAGAAATGGGGAGAACATACAAACTCAATGCAGATAGTGCCCTGGCTGGGATTTGAGCCTGGGGCCCAGCTCTGCAAGGCAAGGCGATATCTACTGCATGTTCGGAATCCACAGCAAGGGAAATCCAGTAAGATTTTCTCAAATCCACTTCTAAGCCTTAGAAAATTTTCTATAAAGTTTCAAGCTAAAAGCAATGCTACCCGTCAAACATGAGGGCAAATGGGCGAAAACTTTTCACCAGCTCCAAGCAAGCAAAAAGTCTCGACTGCCCATCTGCTGCTGTTAGCAGCTTTTGTTTAATCAAGTGTTGCCTCCCTGCCAGACTACAGCTGCTGCTTATCACTACTCACTCTACATTGCCAGGCCACTCTGTTGCTACCTGCAGCTACCGGAACCCATCATGACCACCATTGCACCAATGCTATACTATCCGGGGAGCCCCGCAAAGCATCTTTCAGCCACCCGCCGAGGCTCCCCATTGTTCCATGGTCTCAACTAAATGATCCACTAAGCTGGACAAAGAAGCTTCTTCAGGGAGGATTCTTATTTCTCCAGACCGCAGACTGATGGTGAACCCCGGTAGGATCTTTGAAGATGCTCTTGCCGGAGCTCCAGTGTACAATGGTAGAAGTTAAAAGAGAGAGGAGCAGCAGAGAGTGACGGTGCCAGGGAAGCCTGGCATGAAGCAGGTGGACGTCTGGTAAGTGCAGCAGTGCAATAGATCTTCTAGGGGAGTGAGGCAGCAGTGCTGTGGTGCTCAAAGGCAGCTCCTCAGCATTAAACCTCACTCCCCATAGCCTGGCAGCTATGAGCAACACTCAAGAGAATAGCTATTTGCCTGAATACGGTTCTTCATGCTCAGCCATCACACACAGGTGGAGCCAGAAATTGCATTTTCCGGTAACTCCCATGCAATAGCCAGGAGATGAGAAGCTTGCAAGCTTCTGCTCACACTTCCCACTATACTACAGCAAATGGTCACTTCACTGTTCTCTTAGGAACACGTTTTGTAATTGGGGTCCTTTGTGATGAATATGTAGGAGTGTAGGTTGTGAAAAGTCAACCATAGGACACAAGTATGTAGCTGGAAGCTGGCAAAATAAGAAAATGCAGAAGGGTCCATCTTTAACAGCCACATACAATGCTAGCAGATTGGTGAGTCATATGTAAAGCTCTGATTGTCAGGATAAACTATGTCATTTAAGGGCATCCTATTGCACGCTTGCCTGGGAGACTGCTGAATGGAGATGCGGAGCGGTTTTTAAATACAGGGCCTAATACAGAAATGAATCCTACAGGGAATCTAAACAATTCTGACCAACAACAGTTGAATAACAGAACAGAGTAGATTAGACACGCTTTAAGGTAAAAGTCCTCAAAATGGTCTCTCACTACTACTATTAGAATAACATGCAAACATGAAGAGTAATAACAAATGTCATAAAGACTTTAAAGTGGATCCGAGATAAACTTTTACTCATTGCATAATTGTACCCCTTACATATAGTTTATAGGGCATTCATCAAGCCAAATACTTTGATTTATTTTTTTAATACCCTAATTCCATATAAACTAAACAAGCCTCACCCACAGCTCCTCCAGTGCCTAGGCATTCTGAGTCCCATGTAGCAAGTGCTCATGGGAGCACAGTCAAGGGGGAGGATTTTCCTGAAGGAAGCGGCGTTACCAGTCAGAGATTAGAGAGGCAAAGTGGCAGAGAGGGGAGTGGAGTTTTCACAGGCTGAGGAGTGGAGATACAGAGCAGCTTGCCTGTGTGTAATAATGACAAGCAGAATATGGCTGCTCATTGCGTCATAGGAAGAAATAATCATATACGGTTGATGTTTGCAGCTAGATTTGCTGTGTAAACTATCTACACTTTAGATAAGATATACAGACAAGTTACTTGTTAAAGTACATTTTTCTTCTCGGTTCCACTTTAATCTGGATCTCTAGCAATGCACGCCTCTGTCCTGACATTACTAGCAGTGGCAAAGAGGTCCACTTCGTAAACCATGAAGAACCCATTTCATATTAAAACTCCTATAAGCTCAGGTAGGTGGAAGAATCCCATCTATGCTACTTCCAATGGCAGTGACACAGCAAGGCCTAGATTAGGTGGACCGATGAATTTAGTAAGGTTTTCTCTAAATGTGGAAACTTCTTAAATCACACTGGGAAACGAGATTACTTTAAATGCTTATTGCATAACTGAAAAGTTACTTTATGGTAGACAGTTCACTCTTCACTTCATTTTTTCATACATGTAAAGAAACAGATGCTATACGAACATTAGAGCGGGTTTCTCTGCCCTTAAATTACTGGCGCGTTTATCGTCTAACTGTGATGCTTGGAACATGATAGGATTATAGGCAACTAATATTAGACAACACAGAACATTTATATCGTGCTTCTCTCCTGGCAGACTCAAAGATCTTCATGGCTGCAGCCACTTAAGGTGTGCTCCACCCAGGAGTCTTTGGGCACTCAGGATCATTAGGGAGCCGTGCCCAAAGACTCCCATTTTGAGCCGGGATTTAAACCTTGGTCAACGGCTCAAATCTTACATCAAAGGCAATTGCCCTATCAGTACGCTTATCCAGCTGACCCTTTATGTTAGGACTTGGCATCACGCTTACAAAAGTCATAACTGGAATGTTATATTGATGGCATTTATTTCCCTGACCAGCCCCACTAGGGATTTTGGTTAGATACAGAGTTTAGATTGTCCCTATACAACATTTAACACAAATGTATATGACTGTTGAGACAATCCATGGTACAGGAACATCACCACCACCACCCCATACAGTACTAAGGCAAGAAGAAATATTTACAAACTATTGGTAAGCCAAATTTAGGTTACTAATAGAAGTAGACTTCTTTAATATTTGGTAAGCAGGAAAGAATCGTTCAAAATGTAACCAAATCATCTATGTGGTTTATTTAATTATACCTCCATCATTCTGCTTATTACCCAGATCATCACCTCCATGAGAGATGACAAATGTGGAAAGTTTTCCACCACATTTATACATGTTAACTTGCTAAAGCCACCATATTATTTACGTGATTAAAATCCAGTTTTTGACCTGAACCCTCGATCTTTGACACCCTATCCTTTCCATCACTTTAAAAGAAATTAATTGGAATTTTAGCAGTTGTAGATCACTTCCTACCTTATCTGAGCACACCCCTCCCAAAAAAAGCTGGAAATCCATCCATCAAATTCAACCTGCGCCCTCCCAGTATCTACAGAACGCTGAACAGACGTTCAGTTTCATATGTCTCTGAGCTTTGTACAGCCCAAAGACAGTTCAGACCTTAAGAAAATGAATCATTGCAGTGACTGCCATCATGACCTCTCTGAATAAGGAAATTATAAGTGGAAAATTTAATTATCACACAACAACAAGCACCAGCATCATTAACAGCAGCCAATTCTAGCCCCAAACACTTTACCATATGCATCACAAAAAGCAGCTAACAGCAGATCCTTGAAGCTTTTTTTTTTTTTTCGTTTTTAACAGGAATGGTGGAAATAAAGAGAAAAAGGGAAAGGAAAAAAAAAGCGAACAGCCAAGTTCGGTAAACAATAGTTCCATACGCAGTTCTGTTAGATTAGCATTAGAGAGGATGGTGACATCAATGATAAATAGATGCATTAGAGAATGTCATTTATTTTGTGCTCCTGAGGCTTCAAAAGCAGAGTCTAACAATCAGTGCAGAGAACAGCGACAAATCTGTACAGGATATAGTCACCCACACTTGAATGATTTCTTCTTGTGACAGTTATAAAATTTGCCTTTTTTTACCAGGCAGAACACAATGCTGTATTAGAGTGTCCTTGAAATACCCTCAAACAACAAAGCAGCATATCTTAATGTAGTAAATGCAGGGATATGTAGCATATGTATAAAAGGGAAGACTTTTTCTACTGCCTATTGCAAACCACTCTGCAAGAACCAAAATTCATTTATTAAATAAAATTAACACAAAATGGGTAGCAGATAGCTAAAGGTTGTGTCCTTTGTATATTATTATGTATTAAAGTAAAGCACATTAAAAATTGAAGGGAATAACAATATTTCTCCAATAAAAAGTAACTGTGAAAATATTCCTTAGACAAACAAAAAGGATGCAAAAAAATAATTTATATTAACTACTTTGGCCTCCTGGACGTACTAGCTACGCCCAGGAGGCCATGTGCGCGTCCGCTCGCTCCCGGCCCGCGGTTCGTTAGCTAGGCAATCAGTGAAATGGGCTATGGTGCCCGAACACGGATTCCTCTCCCCCGCAGAAAAAGCGACAGCTTCTCTCAGAAGCTTCGCTTTTTCTGGCTGTTGCGTCCCCCATGCGTCCCTCTAAGCGTATGTTACGCTTAGAATGACGTCATGTAAACAAACTCATGGCCGCCATCTTGTGGCCAAAAAGTAAAACTCAACACACATTTACATTATAAAACTGCTGTTTACATCCCACCCTCCCAAAAATCCCCAAATAAAATGTTTATTATAAAAAAACAAAAACATTACAATAAAAAAAAAACATGTAAATATTTACCTAAGGGTCTCAACTTTTTAAATATCAATGTAAAGATGAAATATTTCTATTTTTTTTTATTTTAAACTTGTAAATAGTGATAGATGCAAAACGGAAAAAATGCACCTTTATTTTCAAATAAAATATTGTCGCCATACATTGTGATAGGGACATAATTTAAACGGTGTAATAACCGGGACATATGGGCAAATACAATACGTGAGTTTTAATTATGGAGGCATGTATTTTAAAACTAGAATGGCTGAAAACTGAGAAATAATGATTTTTTTCAGTTGTTTTCTTATTCTTCCTGTTAAAATGCATTTACAGTAAAGTGGCTCTTGGCAAAATGTACCACCCAAAGAAAGCCTAATTGGTGGCGGAAAAAACAAGATATAGATCAGTTCATTGTGATAAGTAGTGATAAAGTTATAGGCTAATGAATGCGAGGAGAAAATTGCTCGGATGCGTAAAGTGAAAACGACTGAAGGCTGAAGTGGTTAAAGGTCCTGCTAGTTACCAAGCAGAACCAACCAATGGATGAGGAATATATAAAGTGGATAAGCAAATTAATAATTGCATCTTAGCATAAAGCAATCTAATGCTGGGAATACAAGTTAAGTTTTTTTGCGGAGAATCGTTCCGATAGATGCCTTAGATGATAAAATCCCGACATGTCCAATTCTCCGCTCGATTCTGCTCCCCTCGATTCTCTCATAGAAGTGAATGGAAAAAAAATAAGAAAAATGAGCGGAAGATAAGAGAAACAAGCAGAGAATCGAAAGGCTAATAGATTTCGCGGAGAATCGAACGCAAAAAACGTAACGTGTATTCCCAGGATAAAGAATATTGACTCCCATCAAAAGCTGACCATAGTTCAAAAGTGAGAAATGTATTGAAGTTAGAAATACATTCTTTACTAACAGATGGGGAAATAAAGAAAGGATTCAGGAAAATGCAATAATGCAAGTGTGTAAGTGTGTAAGTGTGTAAGTGTGTAAGTGTGTGTGTGTGTGTGTGTGTGTAAGTGTGTGTGTGTGTGTGTGTGTGTGTGTGTGTGTGTGTGTGTGTGTGTGTGTGTGTGTGTGTGTGTGTGTGTGTGTGTGTGTTTGCTCTGTCTCTGTGTGTGTGTGTGTGTGTGTGTGTGTTTTTGCTCTGTGTGTGTGTGTGTGTGTTTTTGCTCTGTGTGTGTGTGTGTGTGTGTGTGTGTGTGTGTGTGTGTGTGTGTGTGTGTGTGTGTTTTTGCTCTGTGTGTGTGTGTGTTTTTGCTCTGTGTGTGTGTGTGTGTGTTTTTGCTCTCTGTGTGTGTGTGTGTGTGTGTGTGTGTGTGTGTGTGTGTGTGTGTGTGTGTGTGTGTGTGTGTGTGTGTGTGTGTGTGTGTTTTTGCTCTGTCTCTGTGTGTGTGTGTGTGTTTTTGCTCTGTGTGTGTGTTTTTGCTCTGTGTGTGTGTTTTTGCTCTGTGTGTGTGTTTTTGCTCTGTGTGTGTGTTTTTGCTCTGTGTGTGTGTTTTTGCTCTGTGTGTGTGTGTGTGTGTGTGTGTGTGTGTGTGTGTGTGTGTGTGTGTGTGTGTGTGTTTTGCTCTGTCTCTGTGTGTGTGTTTTGCTCTGTCTCTGTGTGTGTGTGGTTTGCTCTGTCTCTGTGTGTGTGTGTGTGTGTGTGTTTTGCTCTGTCTCTGTGTGTGTGTGTTTCTGCTGTGTGTGTGTGTGTGTGTGTGTGTGTGTGTGTATAATTTTGCTCTGTGTGTGTGTGTGTGTATATAATTTTGCTCTGTGTGTGTGTGTGTGTATATAATTTTGCTCTGTGTGTGTGTGTGTATATAATTTTGCTCTGTGTGTGTGTGTGTATATAATTTTGCTCTGTGTTGCTGTGTGTGTGTATGTATAATTTTGCTCTGTGTGTGTTCGTATGTATAATTTTGCTGTGTGTGTGTGTGTGTGTGTGTGTGTGTGTGTGTGTGCGTATAATTTTGCTGTGTGTGTGTGTGTGTGTGTGTGTGTGTGTGTGTGTGTGTGTGTGTGTGTGTGTGTGTGTGTGTGTGTGTGTGTGTGTGTGTGTATAATTTTGGTGTGTGTGTGTGTGTGTGTGTGTGTGTGTGTGTGTGTGTGTGTGTGTGTGTGTGTGTGTGTGTATAATTTTGCTGTGTGTGTGTGTGTGTGTGTGTGTGTGTGTATAATTTTGCTGTGTGTGTGTGTGTGTGTGTGTATAATTTTGCTGTGTGTGTGTGTGTGTGTGTGTGTGTGTGTGTGTGTGTGTGTGTGTGTGTGTGTGTGTGTGTGTGTGTATAATTTTGCTGTGTGTGTGTGTGTGTGTGTGTGTGTATAATTTTGCTGTGTGTGTGTGTGTATAATTTTGCTGTGTGTGTGTGTGTGTGTGTGTGTGTGTATAATTTTGCTGTGTGTGTGTGTATAATTTTGCTGTGTGTGTGTGTGTGTGTGTGTGTGTGTGTACAATTGTGCTGTGTGTGTGTATAATTTTGCTG